>NC_054502.1:6701578-6801578 GCF_017639515.1 Carcharodon carcharias
GATGGCAGTGTGTGTGTGTGGGTGGATGGCAGTGTGTGTGTGTGTGTGTGTGTGTGGATGGCAGTGTGTGTGTGTGGGTGGATGGCAGTGTGTGTGTGGATGGCAGTGTGTGTGTGTGGATGGCAGTGTGTGTGTGTGGGTGGATGGCAGTGTGTGAGTGTGTGTGTCTGTGGCAGTGTGTGTGTGTGGGTGGATGGCAGTGTGTGTGTGTGTGGATGGCAGTGTGTGTGTTTGTGGGTGGATGGCAGTGTGTGTGTGTGTGTGTGGATGGCAGTGTGTGTGTGTGTGTGTGTGTGTGTGGGTGGATGGCAGTGTGTGTGTGTGGGTGGATGGCAGTGTGTGTGTGTGTGGGTGGATGGCAGTGTGTGTGTGTGGGTGGATGGCAGTGTGTGTGTGTGTGTGGGTGGATGGCAGTGTGTGTGTGTGTGTGGGTGGATGGCAGTGTGTGTGTGTGTGTGTGGGTGGATGGCAGTGTGTGTGTGTGTGTGGATGGCAGTGTGTGTGTGTGTGTGTGTGGATGGCAGTGTGTGTGTGTGTGTGTGTGGATGGCAGTGTGTGTGTGTGGGTGGATGGCAGTGTGTGTGTGTGTGTGGATGGCAGTGTGTGTGTGTGTGTGTGTGTGGATGGCAGTGTGTGTGTGTGTGTGGGTGATTGGTGGTGTGTGTGTGTGTGTGGATGGCAGTGTGTGTGTGTGTGTGTGTGGGTGGGTGGATGGCAGTGTGTGTGTGTGTGTGTGGGTGGATGGCAGTGTGTGTGTGTGTGTGGATGGCAGTGTGTGTGTGTGTGTGTGTGTGTGGATGGCAGTGTGTGTGTGTGGGTGGATGGCAGTGTGTGTGTGTGGATGGCAGTGTGTGTGTGTGGATGGCAGTGTGTGTGTGTGGGTGGATGGCAGTGTGTGTGTGGATGGCAGTGTGTGTGTGTGTGTGTGTGTGTGTGTGTGTGTGTGGATGGCAGTGTGTGTGTGTGTGTGTGTGTGTGGATGGCAGTGTGTGTGTGTGGGTGGATGGCAGTGTGTGTGTGTGTGTGTGTGTGTGGATGGCAGTGTGTGTGTGTGGGTGGATGGCAGTGTGTGTGTGGATGGCAGTGTGTGTGTGTGTGGATGGCAGTGTGTGTGTGTGGGTGGATGGCAGTGTGTGTGTGTGTGTCTGGGTGGCAGTGTGTGTGTGTGGGTGGATGGCAGTGTGTGTGTGTGGATGGCAGTGTGTGTGTGTGGGTGGATGGCAGTGTGTGTGTGTGTGTGTGTGTGTGGGTGGGTGGATGGCAGTGTGTGTGTGTGTGTGTGTGGATTGCAGTGTGTGTGTGTTTGTGGATGGCAGTGTCTGTGTGTGTGTGTGTGTGTGTGTGGGTAATGGCAGTGTGTGTGTGTGGATGGCAGTGTGTGTGTGTGTGTGGATGGCAGTGCGTGTGTGTTTGTGGTTGGATGGCAGTGTGTGTGTGTGTGTGTGTGTGTGTGTGGATGGCAGTGTGTGTTTGTGTGTGTGTGTGGATGGCAGTGTGTGTGTGTGTGTGGATGGCATTGTGTGTGTGTGTGTGTGTGTGTGGATGGCAGTGTGTGTGTGTGTGTGTGGATGGCAGTGTGTGTGTGTGTGTGGATGGCACTGTGTGTGTGTGTGTGGATGGCAGTTTGTGTGTGTGTGTGTGTGGATGGCAGTGTGTGTGTGTGGGTGGATGGCACTGTGTGTGTGTGTGTGGATGGCAGTTTGTGTGTGTGTGTGTGTGGATGGCAGTGTGTGTGTGTGGGTGGATGGCAGTGTGTGTGTGTGTGTGTGGATGGCAGTGTGTGTGTGTGTGTGTGTGTGTGGGGCTGGATGGCAGTGTGTGAGTGTGGGTGCATGGCAGTGTGTGTGTTTGTGGGTGGATGGCAGTGTGTGTGTGTGGGTGGATAGCAGTGCGTGTGTGTGTGTGGGTGGATGGCAGTGTGTGTGTGTGTGGGTGGATGGCAGTGTGTGTGAGTGTGTGTGGGTGGATGGCAGTGTATGTGTGTGTGTGGATGGCACTGTGTGTGTGGGTGTGGATGGCAGTGTGTGTGTGTGTGTGTGGGTGGCAGTGTGTGTGTGTGGGTGGATAGCAGTGCGTGTGTGTGTGTGGGTGGATGGCAGTGTGTGTGTGTGTGGGTGGATGGCAGTGTGTGTGAGTGTGTGTGGGTGGATGGCAGTGTGTGTGTGTGTGTGTGGGTGGCAGTGTGTGTGTGTGCGTGGATGGCAGTGTGTGTGTGTGTGGATGGCAGTGTGTGTGTGTGTGTGTGTGTGTGGGTGGGTGGATTGCAGTGTGTGTGTGTGTGTGTTTGTTTTTGTGTGTTTGTGGATGGCAGTGTGTGTGTGTGTGTGTGTGTGTGTGTTTGTGTTTGTGTGTTTGTGGATGGCATTGTGTGTGTGTGCATGGCAGTGTGTGTGTGTGTGTCTGTGTGTTGATGGCAGTGTGTGTGTGTGTGTGGATGGCAGTCTGTGTGTGTGTGTGTGGATGGCAGTGTGTGTGTGTGTGTGTGTGTGGATGGCAGTCTGTGTGTGTGTGTGGATGGCAGTGTGTGTGTGTGTGTGGATGGCAGTGTGTGTGTGTGTGTGTGTGGATGGCAGTCTGTGTGTGTGTGTGTGGATGGCAGTGTGAGCGTGTGTGTGGATGGCAGTGTGTGAGTGGATGGCAGTGTGTGCGTGTGTGTGGATGGCAGTGTGTGTGTGGATGGCAGTGTGTGTGTGTGGGTGGATGACAGTGTGTGTGTGTGTGTGTGTGTTGGGTGGATGGCAGTGTGTGTGTGTGGGTGGATAGCAGTGTGTGTGTGGCTGGCAGTGTGTGTGTGTGGGTGGATGGCAGTGTGTGGGTGTGGGTGGATGGCAGTGTGTGGGTGTGGGTGGATGGCAGGGTGTGTGTGTGTGGGTGGATGGCAGTGTGTGTGTGTGTGTGTGTGGGTGGATGGCAGTGTGTGTGTTTGTGGGTGGATGACAGTGTGTGTGTGTGTGTGTGTGGGTGGATGGCAGTGTGTGTGTGTGTGTGTGTGTGTGTGTGGATTGCAGTGTGTGGGTGTGGGTGGATGGCAGTGTGTGTGTGTGTGTGTGTGTGTGTGTGTGTGGGTGGATGGCAGTGTGTGTGTGTGTGTGTGGATGGCAGTGTGTGGGTGTGGGTGGATGGCAGTGTGTGGGTGGATGGCAGTGTGTGTGTGTGTGTGTGTGTGTGTGGATGGCAGTGTGTGGGTGTGGGTGGATGGCAGTGTGTGTGTGGATGGCAGTGTGTGTGTGTGGATGGCAGTGTGTGTGTGTGGGTGGATGGCAGTGTGTGTGTGTGTGTGTCTGGGTGGCAGTGCGTGTGTGTGGGTGGATGGCAGTGTGTGTGTGTGGATGGCAGTGTGTGTGTGTGGGTGGATGGCAGTGTGTGTGTGTGTGTGTGGATGGATGGCAGTGTGTGTGTGTGTGTGGATGGCAGTGTGTGTGTGTGTGTGTGTGTGGGTGGGTGGATGGCAGTGTGTGTGAGTATGTGTGTGGATTGCAGTGTGTGTGTGTTTGTGGATGGCAGTGTGCGTGTGTGTGTGTGTGTGTGTGTGTGGGTAATGGCAGTGTGTGTGTGTGGATGGCAGTGTGTGTGTGTGTGGATGGCAGTGCGTGTGTGTTTGTGGGTGGATGGCAGTGTGTGTGTGTGTGTGTGTGTGTGTGGATGGCAGTGTGTGTTTGTGTGTGTGTGTGGATGGCAGTGTGTGTGTGTGTGTGGATGGCATTGTGTGTGTGTGTGTGGATGGCAGTGTGTGTGTGTATGTGTGTGTGTGTGTGTGGATGGCAGTGTGTGTGTGTGTGTGTGTGGATGGCAGTTTGTGTGTGTGTGTGTGTGTGTGGATGGCAGTGTGTGTGTGTGTGCGGATGGCACTGTGTGTGTGTGTGTGTGTGGGTGGATGGCAGTGTGTGTGTGTGTGTGGATGGCACTGTGTGTGTGTGTGTGGATGGCAGTGTGTGTGTGTGTGTGTGTGTGTGTGGATGGCAGTGTGTGTGTGTGGGTGGATGGCAGTGTGTGTGTGTGTGTGTAAATGGCAGTGTGTGTGTGTGTGTGTGTGTGTGTGGGGGTGGATGGCTGTGTGTGTGTGTGGGTGCATGGCAGTGTGTGTGTTTGTGGGTGGATGGCAGTGTGTGTGTGTGGGTGGATGGCAGTGCGTGTGTGTGTGTGGGTGGATGGCAGTGTGTGTGTGTTTGGGTGGATGGCAGTGTGTGTGAGTGTGTGTGGGTGGATGGCAGTGTATGTGTGTGTGTGGATGGCAGTGTGTGTGTGTGTGTGGGTGTGGATGGCAGTGTGTGTGTGTGTGTGTGTGTGGGTGGGTGGATGGCAGTGTGTGTGTGTGTGTGTGTGGATTGCAGTGTGTGTGTGTGTGGGTGGATGGCAGTGTGTGTGAGTGTGTGTGGGTGGATGGCAGTGTATGTGTGTGTGTGGATGGCACTGTGTGTGTGGGTGTGGATGGCAGTGTGTGTGTGTGTGTGTGGGTGGCAGTGTGTGTGTGTGGGTGGATAGCAGTGCGTGTGTGTGTGTGGGTGGATGGCAGTGTGTGTGAGTGTGTGTGGGTGGATGGCAGTGTATGTGTGTGTGTGGATGGCACTGTGTGTGTGGGTGTGGATGGCAGTGTGTGTGTGTGTGTGTGGGTGGCAGTGTGTGTGTGTGCGTGGATGGCAGTGTGTGTGTGTGTGGATGGCAGTGTGTGTTTGTGTGTGTTTGTTTTTGTGTTTTTGTGGATGGCAGTGTGTGTGTGTGTGTGTGTGTGTGTGTTTGTGTTTGTGTGTTTGTGGATGGCATTGTGTGTGTGTGCATGGCAGTGTGTGTGTGTGTGTCTGTGTGTTGATGGCAGTGTGTGTGTGTGTGTGGATGGCAGTCTGTGTGTGTGTGTGTGGATGGCAGTGTGTGTGTGTGTGTGTGTGGATGGCAGTCTGTGTGTGTGTGTGGATGGCAGTGTGTGTGTGTGTGTGGATGGCAGTGTGTGTGTGTGTGTGTGTGGATGGCAGTCTGTGTGTGTGTGTGGATGGCAGTGTGAGCGTGTGTGTGGATGGCAGTGTGTGAGTGGATGGCAGTGTGTGCGTGTGTGTGGATGGCAGTGTGTGTGTGGATGGCAGTGTGTGTGTGTGGGTGGATGACAGTGTGTGTGTGTGTGTTGGGTGGATGGCAGTGTGTGTGTGTGGGTGGATGGCAGTGTGTGTGTGGCTGGCAGTGTGTGTGTGTGGGTGGATGGCAGTGTGTGGGTGTGGGTGGATGGCAGTGTGTGGGTGTGGGTGGATGGCAGGGTGTGTGTGTGTGGGTGGATGGCAGTGTGTGTGTGTGGGTGGATGGCAGTGTGTGTGTTTGTGGGTGGATGACAGTGTGTGTGTGTGTGTGTGTGGGTGGATGGCAGTGTGTTTGTTTGTGGGTGGATGACAGTGTGTGTGTGTGTGTGTGTGTGTGTGTGTGTGTGTGTGGTGGATGGCAGTGTGTGTGTGTGTGTGTGTGTGTGTGGATTGCAGTGTGTGGGTGTGGGTGGATGGCAGTGTGTGTGTGTGTGTGTGTGTGTGTGTGTGTGGGTGGATGGCAGTGTGTGTGTGTGTGTGTGTGGATGGCAGTGTGTGGGTGTGGGTGGATGGCAGTGTGTGGGTGGATGGCAGTGTGTGTGTGTGTGTGTGTGTGTGTGTGGATGGCAGTGTGTGGGTGTGGGTGGATGGCAGTGTGTGTGTGGATGGCAGTGTGTGTGTGTGGATGGCAGTGTGTGTGTGTGGGTGGATGGCAGTGTGTGTGTGTGTGTGTCTGGGTGGCAGTGCGTGTGTGTGGGTGGATGGCAGTGTGTGTGTGTGGATGGCAGTGTGTGTGTGTGGGTGGATGGCAGTGTGTGTGTGTGTGTGTGGATGGATGGCAGTGTGTGTGTGTGTGTGGATGGCAGTGTGTGTGTGTGTGTGTGTGTGGGTGGGTGGATGGCAGTGTGTGTGAGTGTGTGTGTGGATTGCAGTGTGTGTGTGTTTGTGGATGGCAGTGTGCGTGTGTGTGTGTGTGTGTGTGTGGGTAATGGCAGTGTGTGTGTGTGGATGGCAGTGTGTGTGTGTGTGTTGATGGCAGTGTGTGTGTGTTTGTGGGTGGATGGCAGTGTGTGTGTGTGTGTGTGTGTGTGTGGATGGCAGTGTGTGTTTGTGTGTGTGTGTGGATGGCAGTGTGTGTGTGTGTGTGGATGGCATTGTGTGTGTGTGTGTGGATGGCAGTGTGTGTGTGTATGTGTGTGTGTGTGTGTGGATGGCAGTGTGTGTGTGTGTGTGTGTGTGGATGGCAGTTTGTGTGTGTGTGTGTGTGTGGATGGCAGTGTGTGTGTGTGTGCGGATGGCAGTGTGTGTGTGTGTGTGTGTGGGTGGATGGCAGTGTGTGTGTGTGTGTGTGTGTGTGTGTGGATGGCAGTGTGTGTGTGTGGGTGGATGGCAGTGTGTGTGTGTGTGTGTAAATGGAAGTGTGTGTGTGTGTGTGTGTGTGTGTGGGGGTGGATGGCAGTGTGTGTGTGTGGGTGCATGGCAGTGTGTGTGTTTGTGGGTGGATGGCAGTGTGTGTGTGTGGGTGGATGGCAGTGCGTGTGTGTGTGTGGGTGGATGGCAGTGTGTGTGTGTTTGGGTGGTTGGCAGTGTGTGTGAGTGTGTGTGGGTGGATGGCAGTGTATGTGTGTGTGTGGATGGCAGTGTGTGTGTGTGTGTGGGTGTGGATGGCAGTGTGTGTGTGTGTGTGTGGGTGGCAGTGTGTTTGTGTGCGTGGATGGCAGTGTGTGTGTGTGTGTGTGGGTGGCAGTGTGTGTGTGTGTGTGTGTGTGTGGATGGCAGTGTGTGTGTGTGTGTGTGGAGGGATGGCAGTGTGTGTGTGTGTGTGGATGGCAGTGTGTGTGTGTGTGTGTGTGGGTGGGTGGATGGCAGTGTGTGTGAGTATGTGTGTGGATTGCAGTGTGTGTGTGTTTGTGGATGGCAGTGTGTGTGTGTGTGTGTGTGTGTGTGTGTCTGTGTGTGGGTAATGGCAGTGTGTGTGTGTGTGTGTGTGTGTGTGTGTGTGTGTGTGTGGATGGCAGTGTGTGTGTGTGTGTGTGTGTGGTTGGCAGTGTGTGGGTGTGGGTGGATGGCAGTGTGTGGGTGGATGGCAGTGTGTGTGTGTGTGTGTGTGTGTGTGTGGATGGCAGTGTGTGTGTGTGGATGGCAGTGTGTGTGTGTGTGTGTGTGGATGGCAGTGTGTGTGTGGATGGCAGTGTGTGTGTGTGTGTGTGTGGATGGCAGTGTGTGTGTGTGTGTGTGTGTGGTTGGCAGTGTGTGGGTGTGGGTGGATGGCAGTGTGTGGGTGGATGGCAGTGTGTGTGTGTGTGTGTGTGTGTGTGGATGGCAGTGTGTGTGTGTGGATGGCAGTGTGTGTGTGTGTGTGGGTGGATGGCAGTGTGTGTGTGGATGGCAGTGTGTGTGTGTGTGTGTGTGTGTGGGTGTATGGCAGTGTGTGTATGTGTGTGTGTGTGTGGATGGCAGTGTGTGGGTGGATGGCAGTGTGTGTGTGTGTGTGTGTGTGTGGATGGCAGTGTGTGGGTGTGGGTGGATGGCAGTGTGTGTGTGGATGGCAGTGTGTGTGTGTGTGGATGGCAGTGTGTGTGTGTGGGTGGATGGCAGTGTGTGTGTGTGGGTGGATGGCAGTGTGTGTGTGTGTGTCTGGGTGGCAGTGTGTGTGTGGGTGGATGGCAGTGTGTGTGTGTGGATGGCAGTGTGTGTGTGTGGGTGGATGGCAGTGTGTGTGTGTGTGTGTGTGGATGGATGGCAGTGTGTGTGTGTGTGTGTGGATGGCAGTGTGTGTGTGTGTGTGTGTGGGTGGGTGGATGGCAGTGTGTGTGAGTGTGTGTGTGGATTGCAGTGTGTGTGTGTTTGTGGATGGCAGTGTGTGTGTGTGTGTGTGTGTTTGTGTGGGTAATGGCAGTGTGTGTGTGTGGATGGCATTGTGTGTGTGTGTGTGGATGGCAGTGCGTGTGTGATTGTGGGTGGATGGCAGTGTGTGTGTGTGTGTGTGGATGGCAGTGTGTGTTTGTGTGTGTGTGTGGATGGCAGTGTTTGTGTGTGTGTGGATGGCATTGTGTGTGTGTGTGTGTGTGGATGGCAGTGTGTGTGTGTATGTGTGTGTGTGTGTGGATGGCAGTGTGTGTGTGTGTGTGTGTGTGGATGGCAGTGTGTGTGTGTGTGTGTGTGTGTGTGGATGGCAGTGTGTGTGTGTGTGTGTGTGGGTGGATGGCAGTGTATGTGTGTGTGTGGATGGCACTGTGTGTGTGTGTGTGGATGGCAGTGTGTGTGTGTGTGTGTGTGTGTGTGTGTGGAAGGCAGTGTGTGTGTGTGGGTGGATGGCAGTGTGTGTGTGTGTGTGTGGATGGCAGTGTGTGTGTGTGTGTGTGTGTGTGTGGGGGTGGATGGCAGTGTGTGTGTGTGGGTGCATGGCAGTGTGTGTGTTTGTGGGTGGATGGCAGTGTGTGTGTGTGGGTGGATGGCAGTGCGTGTGTGTGTGTGGGTGGATGGCAGTGTGTGTGTGTGTGGGTGGATGGCAGTGTGTGTGAGTGTGTGTGGGTGGATGGCAGTGTATGTGTGTGTGTGGATGGCACTGTGTGTGTGGGTGTGGATGGCAGTGTGTGTGTGTGTGTGTGGGTGGCAGTGTGTGTGTGTGCGTGGATGGCAGTGTGTGTGTGTATGGATGGCAGTGTGTGTGTGTGTGTGTGTGTGTGTGGATGGCAGTGTGTGTGTGTGTGTGTGGATGGATGGCAGTGTGTGTGTGTGTGTGGATGGCAGTGTGTGTGTGTGTGTGTGTGTGTGGGGGTGGGTGGATGGCAGTGTGTGTGTGTGTGTGTGTGGATTACAGTGTGTGTGTGTTTGTGGATGGCAGTGTGTGTGTGTGTGTGTGTGTGTGTGTGGGTAATGGCAGTGTGTGTGTGTGGATGGCTGTGTGTGTGTGTGTGTGTGTGGAGGGCAGTGTGTGTTTGTGTGTGTGTGTGGATGGCAGTGTGGTGTGTGTGTGTGGATGGCAGTGTGTGTGTGTGTGTGTGTGTGGATGGCAGTGTGTGTGTGTATGTGTGTGTGTGTGGATGGCAGTGTGTGTGTGTGTGTGTGTGGATGGCAGTGTGAGTGTGTGTGTGTATGGATGGCAGTGTGTGTGTGTGTGTGTGGATGGCAGTGCGTGTGTGTGTGTGTGTGGGTGGATGGCAGTGTATGTGTGTGTGTGGATGGCAGTGTGTGTGTGTGTTTGTGTGTGTGGGTGGCAGTGTGTGGATGGCAGTGTGTGTGTGTGTGTGGATCGCAGTGTTTGTGTGTGTGTGTGTGTGGATGGCAGTGTGTGTGTGTGGGTGGATGGCAGTGTGTGTGTGTGTGTGTGTGGGTGGCAGTGTGTGTGTGTGTCTGGATGGCAGTGTGTGTGTGTGTGTGTGTGTGTGGGTGGCAGTGTGTGTGTGTGTCTGGATGGCAGTGTGTGTGTGTGTGTGTGTGTGGGTGGCAGTGTGTGTGTGTGTCTGGATGGCAGTGTGTGTGTATGTGTGTGTGGATGGCAGTGTGTGTGTGTGTGTGTGTGGGTGGATGGCAGTGTGTGTGTGTGTGTTGATGGCAGTGTGTGTGTGTGGGTGGATGGCAGTGTGTGTGTGTGGGTGGATGGCAGTGTGTGTGTGTGTGTGTGTTTGTGGTTGGCAGTGTGTGTGTGTGTGTGTGTGGGTGGATGGCAGTGTGTGTGTGTGGGTGGATGGCAGTGTGTTTGTGTGTGTGTATTGTAGTGTGTGTGTGTGTGTGTGTGGGTGGATGGCAGTGTGTGTGTGTGGGTGGATGGCAGTGTGTGTGTGTGTGTGTTTGTGGTTGGCAGTGTGTGTGTGTGTGTGGGTGGATGGCAGTGTGTGTGAGTGGGTGGATGGCAGTGTGTGTGGGTGGGTGGATGGCAGTGTGTGTGTTTGTGTGTGGATGACAGTGTGTGTGTGTGTGTGTGTGTGTGGATGGCAGTGTGTGTGTTTGTGTGAGTGTGTATGTGGATGGCAGTGTGTGTGTGTGTGTGGATGGCAGTGTGTGTGTGTGTGTTTGTGTGTGTGTGTGGGTGGGTAGATTGCAGTGTGTGTGTGTGTGAGTGTCCGTGTGGATGGCAGTGTGTGTGTGTGTGTGTGTGTGTTTGTGTTTGTGTGTTTGTGGATGGAAGTGTGTGTGTGTGCATGGCAGTGTGTGTGTGTGTGTGGATGGCAGTGTGTGTGTGTGTGTCTGTGGGTTGATGGCAGTGTGTGTGTGTGTGTGGATGGCAGTCTGTGTGTGTGTGTGTGGATGGCAGTGTGTGTCTGTGTGTGTGTGTCTGTGTTTGTGTGTTTGTGGATGTCAGTGTGTGTGTGTGCATGGCAGTGTGTGTGTGTGTGTCTGTGGGTTGATGGCAGTTTGTGTGTGTGTGGATGGCAGTCTGTGTGTGTGTGTGTGGATGGCAGTGTGTGTGTGTATGTGGATGGCAGTCTGTGTGTGTGTGTGTGTGGGTGGATGGCAGTGTGTGGGTGTGTGTGGATGGCAGTGTGTGTGTGTATGTGGATGGCAGTCTGTGTGTGTGTGTGTGTGTGTGGGTGGATGGCAGTGTGTGGGTGTGTGTGGATGGCAGTGTGTGCGTGTGGGTGGATGGCAGTGTGTGTGTGTGTGTGCGGGTTGATGGCAGTGTGTGTGTGTGTGGGTGTGGGTGGATGGCAGTGTGTGGGTGTGTGTGGATGGCAGTGTGTGGGTGTGGGTGGATGGCAGTGTGTGTGTGTGTGTGTGTGTGGATGGCAGTGTGTGTGTGTGTGTGTGTGTGTGTGGGTGGGTGGATGGCAGTGTGTGTGAGTGTGTGTGTGGATTGCAGTGTGTGTGTTTTGTGGATGGCAGTGTGTGTGTGTGTGTGTGTGTGTGGGTAATGGCAGTGTGTGTGTGTGGATGGCAGTGTGTGTGTGTGTGTGGATGGCAGTGCGTGTGTGTTTGTGGGTGGATGGCAGTGTGTGTGTGTGTGTGTGTGTGTGTGTGTGGATGGCAGTGTGTGTGTGTGTGTGTGTGGATCGCAGTGTTTGTGTGTGTGTGTGTGGATGGCAGTGTGTGTGTGTGTGTGGATGGCAGTGTGTGTGTGTGTGTGTGGATGGCAGTGCGTGTGTGTGTGTGTGTGGGTGGATGGCAGTGTATGTGTGTGTGTGGATGGCAGTGTGTGTGTGTGTTTGTGTGTGTGGGTGGCAGTGTGTGGATGGCAGTGTGTGTGTGTGTGTGGATCGCAGTGTTTGTGTGTGTGTGTGTGTGGATGGCAGTGTGTGTGTGTGGGTGGATGGCAGTGTGTGTGTGTGTGTGTGTGTGGGTGGCAGTGTGTGTGTGTGTCTGGATGGCAGTGTGTGTGTGTGTGTGTGTGTGTGTGTGTGTGGGTGGCAGTGTGTGTGTGTGTCTGGATGGCAGTGTGTGTGTGTGTGTGTGTGTGGGTGGCAGTGTGTGTCTGTGTCTGGATGGCAGTGTGTGTGTATGTGTGTGTGGATGGCAGTGTGTGTGTCTGTGTGTGTGTGGGTGGATGGCAGTGTGTGTGTGTGTGTTGATGGCAGTGTGTGTGTGTGGGTGGATGGCAGTGTGTGTGTGTGGGTGGATGGCAGTGTGTGTGTGTGTGTGTGTTTGTGGTTGGCAGTGTGTGTGTGTGTGTGTGGGTGGATGGCAGTGTGTGTGTGTGGGTGGATGGCAGTGTGTTTGTGTGTGTGTATTGTAGTGTGTGTGTGTGTGTGTGTGGGTGGATGGCAGTGTGTGTGTGTGGGTGGATGGCAGTGTGTGTGTGTGTGTGTTTGTGGTTGGCAGTGTGTGTGTGTGTGTGGGTGGATGGCAGTGTGTGTGAGTGGGTGGATGGCAGTGTGTGTGGGTGGGTGGATGGCAGTGTGTGTGTTTGTGTGTGGATGACAGTGTGTGTGTGTGTGTGTGTGTGTGGATGGCAGTGTGTGTGTTTGTGTGAGTGTGTATTTGGATGGCAGTGTGTGTGTGTGTGTGGATGGCAGTGTGTGTGTGTGTGTTTGTGTGTGTGTGTGGGTGGGTGGATTGCAGTGTGTGTGTGTGTGAGTGTCCGTGTGGATGGCAGTGTGTGTGTGTGTGTGTGTGTTTGTGTTTGTGTGTTTGTGGTTGGAAGTGTGTGTGTGTGCATGGCAGTGTGTGTGTGTGTGTGTGGATGGCAGTGTGTGCGTGTGTGTCTGTGGGTTGATGGCAGTGTGTGTGCGTGTGTGGATGGCAGTCTGTGTGTGTGTGTGTGGATGGCATTGTGTGTCTGTGTGTGTGTGTCTGTGTTTGTGTGTTTGTGGATGTCAGTGTGTGTGTGTGCATGGCAGTGTGTGTGTGTGTGTCTGTGGGTTGATGGCAGTTTGTGTGCGTGTGGATGGCAGTCTGTGTGTGTATGTGGATGGCAGTCTGTGTGTGTGTGTGTGTGGGTGGATGGCAGTGTGTGGGTGTGTGTGGATGGCAGTGTGTGTGTGTATGTGGATGGCAGTCTGTGTGTGTGTGTGTGGGGGTGGATGGCAGTGTGTGGGTGTGTGTGGATGGCAGTGTGTGGGTGGGGGTGGATGGCAGTGTGTGTGTGTGTGTGCGGGTGGATGGCAGTGTGTGTGTGTGTGGGTGTGGGTGGATGGCAGTGTGTGGGTGTGTGTGGATGGCAGTGTGTGGGTGAAGGGTGGATGGCAGTGTGTGTGTTTTGTGGATGGCAGTGTGTGTGTGTGTGTGTGTGTGTGGGTAATGGCAGTGTGTGTGTGTGGATGGCAGTGTGTGTGTGTGTGTGGATGGCAGTGCGTGTGTGTTTGTGGGTGGATGGCAGTGTGTGTGTGTGTGTGTGTGTGTGTGTGGATGGCAGTGTGTGTTTGTGTGTGTGTGTGGATGGCAGTGTGTGTGTGTGTGTGGATGGCATTGTGTGTGTGTGTGTGTGTGTGGATGGCAGTGTGTGTGTGTATGTGTGTGTGTGTGTGGATGGCAGTGTGTGTGTGTGTGTGGGTGTGGATGGCAGTGTGTGTGTGTGTGTGTGTGGATGGCAGTGTGTGTGTGTGTGTGTGTGTGGATGGCAGTGTGTGTGTGTGTGTGGATGGCAGTGTGTGTGTGTGTGCGTGGGTGGATGGCAGTGTATGTGTGTTTGTGGATGGCACTGTGTGTGTGTGTGTGTGGATGGCAGTGTGTGTGTGTGTGTGTGTGTGTGTGTGTGTGTGGATGGCAGTGTGTGTGTGTGGGTGGATGGCAGTGTGTGTGTGTGTGTGTGGATGGCAGTGTGTGTGTGTGTGTGTGTGTGTGGGGGTGGATGGCAGTGTGTGTGTGTGTGTGTGTGTGTGTGTGGATGGCAGTGTGTGTGTGTGTGTGTGTGGATGGATGGCAGTGTGTGTGTGTGTGTGGATGGCAGTGTGTGTGTGTGTGTGTGTGGTTGGATGGCAGTGTATGTGTGTTTGTGGATGGCACTGTGTGTGTGTGTGTGGATGGCAGTGTGTGTGTGTGTGTGTGTGGGTGGCAGTGTGTGTGTGTGTCTGGATGGCAGTGTGTGTGTGTGTGTGTGTGTGTGTGTGTGTGTGGGTGGCAGTGTGTGTGTGTGTCTGGATGGCAGTGTGTGTGTGTGTGTGTGTGGGTGGCAGTGTGTGTCTGTGTCTGGATGGCAGTGTGTGTGTGTGTGTGTGGGTGGATGGCAGTGTGTGTGTGTGTGTTGATGGCAGTGTGTGTGTGTGGGTGGATGGCAGTGTGTGTGTGTGGGTGGATGGCCGTGTGTGTGTGTGTGTGTTTGTGGTTGGCAGTGTGTGTGTGTGTGTGTGTGGGTGGATGGCAGTGTGTGTGTGTGGGTGGATGGCAGTGTGTGTGTGTGTGTGTATTGTAGTGTGTGTGTGTGTGTGTGTGGGTGGATGGCAGTGTGTGTGTGTGGGTGGATGGCAGTGTGTGTGTGTGTGTTTGTGGTTGGCAGTGTGTGTGTGTGTGTGGGTGGATGGCAGAGTGTGTGAGTTGGTGGATGGCAGTGTGTGTGTGTGGGTGGATGGCAGTGTGTGTGTTTGTGTGTGGATGACAGTGTGTGTGTGTGTGTGTGTGTGGATGGCAGTGTGTGTGTTTGTGTGAGTGTGTATGTGGATGGCAGTGTGTGTGTGTGTGTGGATGGCAGTGTGTGTGTGTGTGTTTGTGTGTGTGTGTGGGTGGGTGGATTGCAGTGTGTGTGTGTGTGAGTGTCCGTGTGGATGGCAGTGTGTGTGTGTGTGTGTGTGTTTGTGTTTGTGTGTTTGTGGATGGAAGTGTGTGTGTGTGCATGGCAGTGTGTGTGTGTGTGTGGATGGCAGTGTGTGTGTGTGTGTGTCTGTGGGTTGATGGCAGTGTGTGTGTGTGTGTGGATGGCAGTCTGTGTGTGTGTGTGTGGATGGCAGTGTGTGTCTGTGTGTGTGTGTCTGTGTTTGTGGATGGCAGTGTGTGTGTGTGCATGGCAGTGTGTGTGTGTGTGTCTGTGGGTTGATGGCAGTGTGTGTGTGTGTGTGGATGGCAGTCTGTGTGTGTGTGTGTGGATGGCAGTGTGTGTGTGTATTTGGATGGCAGTCTGTGTGTGTGTGTGTGTGGGTGGATGGCAGTGTGTGGGTGTGTGTGGATGGCAGTGTGTGGGTGTGGGTGGATGGCAGTGTGTGTGTGTGTGTGCGGGTGGATGGCAGTGTGTGTGTGTGTGGGTGTGTGTGGATGGCAGTGTGTGGGTGTGTGTGGATGGCAGTGTGTGGGTGTGGGTGGATGGCAGTGTGTGTGTGTGTGTGTGTGGATGGCAGTGTGTGTGTGTGTGTGTGTGTGTGGGTGGGTGGATGGCAGTGTGTGTGAGTGTGTGTGTGGATTGCAGTGTGTGTGTTTTGTGGATGGCAGTGTGTGTTTGTGTGTGTGTGTGTGGGTAATGGCAGTGTGTGTGTGTGGATGGCAGTGTGTGTGTGTGTGTGGATGGCAGTCTGTGTTTGTGTGTGTGTGTGTGGATGGCAGTGTGTGTGTGTGTGTGTGTGTGTGTGTGTGGATGGCAGTGTGTGTGTGTGTGTGTATTGTAGTGTGTGTGTGTGTGTGTGGGTGGATGGCAGTGTGTGTGTGTGGGTGGATGGCAGTGTGTGTGTGTGTGTTTGTGGTTGGCAGTGTGTGTGTGTGTGTGGGTGGATGGCAGTGTGTGTGAGTTGGTGGATGGCAGTGTGTGTGTGTGGGTGGATGGCAGTGTGTGTGTTTGTGTGTGGATGACAGTGTGTGTGTGTGTGTGTGTGTGTGTGGATGGCAGTGTGTGTGTTTGTGTGAGTGTGTATGTGGATGGCAGTGTGTGTGTGTGTGTGGATGGCAGTGTGTGTGTGTGTGTTTGTGTGTGTGTGTGGGTGGGTGGAATGCAGTGTGTGTGTGTGTGAGTGTCCGTGTGGATGGCAGTGTGTGTGTGTGTGTGTGTGTTTGTGTTTGTGTGTTTGTGGATGGAAGTGTGTGTGTGTGCATGGCAGTGTGTGTGTGTGTGTGGATGGCAGTGTGTGTGTGTGTGTCTGTGGGTTGATGGCAGTGTGTGTGTGTGTGTGGATGGCAGTCTGTGTGTGTGTGTGTGGATGGCAGTGTGTGTCTGTGTGTGTGTGTCTGTGTTTGTGGATGGCAGTGTGTGTGTGTGCATGGCAGTGTGTGCGTGTGTCTGTGGGTTGATGGCAGTGTGTGTGTGTGTGTGGATGGCAGTCTGTGCGTGTGTGTGTGGATGGCAGTGTGTGTGTGTATGTGGATGGCAGTCTGTGTGTGTGTGTGTGTGGGTGGATGGCAGTGTGTGGGTGTGTGTGGATGGCAGTGTGTGGGTGTGGGTGGATGGCAGTGTGTGTGTGTGTGTGCGGGTGGATGGCAGTGTGTGTGTGTGGGTGTGGGTGGATGGCAGTGTGTGGGTGTGTGTGGATGGCAGTGTGTGGGTGTGGGTGGATGGCAGTGTGTGTGTGTGTGTGTGTGGATGGCAGTGTGTGTGTGTGTGTGTGTGTGTGTGGGTGGGTGGATGGCAGTGTGTGTGAGTGTGTGTGTGGATTGCAGTGTGTGTGTTTTGTGGATGGCAGTGTGTGTGTGTGTGTGTGTGGGTAATGGCAGTGTGTGTGTGTGGATGGCAGTGTGTGTATGTGTGTGGATGGCAGTCTGTGTTTGTGTGTGTGTGTGTGGATGGCAGTGTGTGTGTGTGTGTGTGTGTGTGTGTGTGGATGGCAGTGTGTGTGTGTGTGTGTATTGTAGTGTGTGTGTGTGTGTGTGGGTGGATGGCAGTGTGTGTGTGTGGGTGGATGGCAGTGAGTGTGTGTGTGTTTGTGGTTGGCAGTGTGTGTGTGTGTGTGGGTGGATGGCAGTGTGTGTGAGTTGGTGGATGGCAGTGTGTGTGTGTGGGTGGATGGCAGTGTGTGTGTTTGTGTGTGGATGACAGTGTGTGTGTGTGTGTATGTGTGGATGGCAGTGTGTGTGTTTGTGTGAGTGTGTATGTGGATGGCAGTGTGTGTGTGTGTGTGGATGGCAGTGTGTGTGTGTGTGTTTGTGTGTGTGTGTGGGTGGGTGGATTGCAGTGTGTGTGTGTGTGAGTGTCCGTGTGGATGGCAGTGTGTGTGTGTGTGTGTGTGTTTGTGTTTGTGTGTTTGTGGATGGAAGTGTGTGTGTGTGCATGGCAGTGTGTGTGTGTGTGTGGATGGCAGTGTGTGTGTGTGTGTCTGTGGGTTGATGGCAGTGTGTGTGTGTGTGTGGATGGCAGTCTGTGTGTGTGTGTGTGGATGGCAGTGTGTGTCTGTGTGTGTGTGTCTGTGTTTGTGGATGGCAGTGTGTGTGTGTGCATGGCAGTGTGTGTGTGTGTGTCTGTGGGTTGATGGCAGTGTGTGTGTGTGTGGGTGTGGGTGGATGGCAGTGTGTGGGTGTGTGTGGATGGCAGTGTGTGGGTGTGGGTGGATGGCAGTGTGTGTGTGTGTGTGTGTGGATGGCAGTGTGTGTGTGTGTGTGTGTGTGTGTGTGGGTAATGGCAGTGTGTGTGTGTGGATGGCAGTGTGTGTGTGTGTGTGGATGGCAGTGCGTGTGTGTTTGTGGGTGGATGGCAGTGTGTGTGTGTGTGTGTGTGTGTGTGGATGGCAGTGTGTGTTTGTGTGTGTGTGTGGATGGCAGTGTGTGTGTGTGTGTGGATGGCATTGTGTGTGTGTGTGTGTGTGTGGATGGCAGTGTGTGTGTGTGTTTGTGTGTGTGTGTGGGTGTGGATGGCAGTGTGTGTGTGTGTGTGTGTGTGTGGATGGCAGTGTGTGTGTGTGTGTGTGTGTGGATGGCAGTGTGTGTGTGTGTGTGGATGGCAGTGTGTGTGTGTGTGTGTGTGGGTGGATGGCAGTGTATGTGTGTTTGTGGATGGCACTGTGTGTGTGTGTGTGGATGGCAGTGTGTGTGTGTGTGTGTGTGTGTGTGTGTGCATGGCAGTGTGTGTGTGTGGGTGGATGGCAGTGTGTGTGTGTGTGTGTGGATGGCAGTGTGTGTGTGTGTGTGTGTGTGTGGGGGTGGATGGCAGTGTGTGTGTGTGTGTGTGTGGATGGCAGTGTGTGTG
The DNA here is from genome assembly GCF_017639515.1 of Carcharodon carcharias. Taxonomy (NCBI): domain Eukaryota; kingdom Metazoa; phylum Chordata; class Chondrichthyes; order Lamniformes; family Lamnidae; genus Carcharodon; species Carcharodon carcharias. The sequence goes on from NC_054502.1 coordinate 6,719,051, forward strand.
TGTGTGTGTGTGGATGGATGGCAGTGTGTGTGTGTGTGTGGATGGCAGTGTGTGTGTGTGTGTGTGTGTGTGTGGGTGGGTGGATGACAGTGTGTGTGAGTGTGTGTGTGGATTGCAGTGTGTGTGTGTTTGTGGATGGCAGTGTGTGTGTGTGTGTGTGTGTGTGGGTAATGGCAGTGTGTGTGTGTGGATGGCAGTGTGTGTGTGTGTGTGGATGGCAGTGTGTGGGTGTGGGTGGATGGCAGTGTGTGGGTGGATGGCAGTGTGTGTGTGTGTGTGTGTGTATGGATGGCAGTGTGTGGGTGTGGGAGGATGGCTGTGTGTGTGTGGATGGCAGTGTGTGTGTGTGGATGGCAGTGTGTGTGTGTGGGTGGATGGCAGTGTGTGGGTGGATGGCAGTGTGTGTGTGTGTGTGTGTGTGTGTGTGGGTGGATGGCAGTGTGTGTGTGTGTGTGTGTGTGTGGATGGCAGTGTGTGGGTGTGGGTGGATGGCAGTGTGTGGGTGGATGGCAGTGTGTGTGTGTGTGTGTGTGGGTGTGGATGGCAGTGTGTGTGTGGATGGCAGTGTGTGTGTGTGTGTCTGGGTGGCAGTGTGTGTGTGTGGGTGGATGGCAGTGTGTGTGTGTGGATGGCAGTGTGTGTGTGTGGGTGGATGGCAGTGTGTGTGTGTGTGTGTGGATGGATGGCAGTGTGTGTTTGTGTGTGGATGGCAGTGTGTGTGTGTCTGTGTGTGTGTGTGGGTGGGTGGATGGCAGTGTGTGTGAGTGTGTGTGTGGATTGCAGTGTGTGTGTGTTTGTGGATGGCAGTGTGTGTGTGTGTGTGTGTGTGTGGGTAATGGCAGTGTGTGTGTGTGGATGGCATTGTGTGTGTGTGTGTGGATGGCAGTGCGTTTGTGTTTGTGGGTGGATGACAGTGTGTGTGTGTGTGTGTGTGTGTGGATGGCAGTGTGTGTTTGTGTGTGTGTGTGGATGGCAGTGTGTGTGTGTGTGTGGATGGCAGTGTGTGTGTGTATGTGTGTGTGTGTGCGGATGGCAGTGTGTGTGTGTGTGTGTGTGTGTGGATGGCAGTGTGTGTGTGTGTGTGGATGGCAGTGTGTGTGTGTGCGTGTGGGTGGATGGCAGTGTATGTGTGTGTGTGGATGGCACTGTGTGTGTGTGTGTGGATGGCAGTGTGTGTGTGTGTGTTGATGGCAATGTGTGTGTGTGTGTGTGGATGGCAGTGTGTGTGTGTGTGTGTGTGGGGGTGGATGGCAGTGTTTGTGTGTGGGTGCATGGCAGTGTGTGTGTTTTTGGGTGGATGGCAGTGTGTGTGTGTGGGTGGATGGCAGTGCGTGTGTGTGTGTGGGTGGTTGGCAGTGTGTGTGTGTGGGTGGATGGCAGTGTGTGTGTGTGTGTGGGTGGATGGCAGTGTCTGTGTGTGTGGATGGCACAGTGTGTGTGTGTGGGTGGCAGTGTGTGTGTGTGTGTGTGGGTGGCAGTGTGTGTGTGTGCGTGGATGGCAGCGTGTGTGTGTGTGTGGATGGCAGTGTGTGTGTGTGTGTGTGTGTGTGTGGATGGCAGTGTGTGTGTGTGTGTGTGGATGGATGGCAGTGTGTGTGTGTGTGTGGATGGCAGTGTGTGTGTGTGTGTGTGTGGATGGCAGTGTGTGTGTGTGTGTGTGGATGGATGGCAGTGTATGTGTGTGTGTGGATGGCACTGTGTGTGTGGGTGTGGATGGCAGTGTGTGTGTGTGTGGGTGGCAGTGTGTGTGTGTGCATGGATGGCAGTGTGTGTGTGTGTGTGGATGGCATGTGTGTGTGTGTGTGTGTGTGTGTGTGTGTGGATGGCAGTGTGTGTGTGTGGGTGGATGGCAGTGTGTGTGTGTGTGTGTGGATGGCAGTGTGTGTGTGTGTGTGTGTGTGTGTGGGGGGGTGGATTGCAGTGTGTGTGTGTGGGTGCATGGCATTGTGTGTGTTTGTGGGTGGATGGCAGTGTGTGTGTGTGGGTGGATGGCAGTGCGTGTGTGTGTGTGGGTGGATGGCAGTGTGTGTGTGTTTGGGTGGTTGGCAGTGTGTGTGTGTGTGTGGATGGCAGTGTGTGTGTGTGTGTGTGGGTGGCAGTGTGTGTGTGTGCTTGGATGGCAGTGTGTGTGTGTGTGTGGGTGGCAGTGTGTGTGTGTGTGTGTGTGTGTGGATGGCAGTGTGTGTGTGTGTGTGTGGAGGGATGGCAGTGTGTGTGTGTGTGTGGATGGCAGTGTGTGTGTGTGTGTGTGTGGGTGGGTGGATGGCAGTGTGTGTGAGTATGTGTGTGGATTGCAGTGTGTGTGTGTTTGTGGATGGCAGTGTGTGTGTGTGTGTGTGTGTGTGTGTGTGTGCGTGTGTGTGGGTAATGGCAGTGTGTGTGTGTGTGTGTGTGGATGGCAGTGTGTGTGTGTGTGTGTGTGTGGATGGCAGTGTGTGGGTGTGGGTGGATGGCAGTGTGTGGGTGGATGGCAGTGTGTGTGTGTGTGTGTGTGTGTGGATGGCAGTGTGTGTGTGTGGATGGCAGTGTGTGTGTGTGTGTGGATGGCAGTGTGTGTGTGGATGGCAGTGTGTGTGTGTGTGTGTGTGTGTGGGTGGATGGCAGTGTGTGTGTGTGTGTGTGTGTGTGGATGGCAGTGTGTGGGTGGATGGCAGTGTGTGTGTGTGTGTGTGTGTGTGTGGATGGCAGTGTGTGGGTGTGGGTGGATGGCAGTGTGTGTGTGGATGGCAGTGTGTGTGTGTGGATGGCAGTGTGTGTGTGTGGGTGGATGGCAGTGTGTGTGTGTGTGTCTGGGTGGCAGTGTGTGTGTGTGGGTGGATGGCAGTGTGTGTGTGTGTGGATGGCAGTGTGTGTGTGTGGGTGGATGGCAGTGTGTGTGTGTGTGTGTGTGGATGGATGGCAGTGTGTGTGTGTGTGTGGATGGCAGTGTGTGTGTTTGTGTGTGGGTGGGTGGACGGCAGTCTGTGTGAGTGTGTGTGTGGATTGCAGTGTGTGTGTGTTTGTGGATGGCAGTGTGTGTGTGTGTGTGTGTGTTTGTGTGGGTAATGGCAGTGTGTGTGTGTGGATGGCAGTGTGTGTGTGTGTGTGGATGGCAGTGCGTGTGTGATTGTGGGTGGATGGCAGTGTGTGTGTGTGTGTGTGGATGGCAGTGTGTGTGTGTGTGTGGATGGCATTGTGTGTGTGTGTGTGTGTGTGTGGATGGCAGTGTGTGTGTGTATGTGTGTGTGTGTGTGGATGGCAGTGTGTGTGTGTGTGTGTGTGTGTGGATGGCAGTGTGTGTGTGTGTGTGTGGATGGCAGTGTGTGTGTGTGTGTGGATGGCAGTGTGTGTGTGTGTGTGTGGGTGGATGGCAGTGTATGTGTGTGTGTGGATGGCACTGTGTGTGTGTGTGTGGATGGCAGTGTGTGTGTGTGTGTGTGTGTGTGTGTGTGGATGGCAGTGTGTGTGTGTGGGTGGATGGCAGTGTGTGTGTGTGTGTGTGGATGGCAGTGTGTGTGTGTGTGTGTGTGTGTGTGTGGGGGTGGATGGCAGTGTGTGTGTGTGGGTGCATGGTAGTGTGTGTTTGTGGGTGGATGGCAGTGTGTTTGTGTGGGTGGATGGCAGTGCGTGGGTGTGTGTGGGTGGATGGCAGTGTGTGTGTGTGTGGGTGGATGGCAGTGTGTGTGAGTGTGTGTGGGTGGATGGCAGTGTATGTGTGTGTGTGGATGGCACTGTGTGTGTGGGTGTGGATGGCAGTGTGTGTGTGTGGGTGGATGGCAGTGTGTGTGTGTGTGTTTGTGGTTGGCAGTGTGTGTGTGTGTGTGGGTGGATGGCAGTGTGTGTGAGTTGGTGGATGGCAGTGTGTGTGTGTGGGTGGATGGCAGTGTGTGTGTTTGTGTGTGGATGACAGTGTGTGTGTGTGTGTATGTGTGGATGGCAGTGTGTGTGTTTGTGTGAGTGTGTATGTGGATGGCAGTGTGTGTGTGTGTGTGGATGGCAGTGTGTGTGTGTGTGTTTGTGTGTGTGTGTGGGTGGGTGGATTGCAGTGTGTGTGTGTGTGTGTGTGTTTGTGTTTGTGTGTTTGTGGATGGAAGTGTGTGTGTGTGCATGGCAGTGTGTGTGTGTGTGTGGATGGCAGTGTGTGTGTGTGTGTCTGTGGGTTGATGGCAGTGTGTGTGTGTGTGTGGATGGCAGTCTGTGTGTGTGTGTGTGGATGGCAGTGTGTGTCTGTGTGTGTGTGTCTGTGTTTGTGGATGGCAGTGTGTGTGTGTGCATGGCAGTGTGTGTGTGTGTGTCTGTGGGTTGATGGCAGTGTGTGTGTGTGTGGGTGTGGGTGGATGGCAGTGTGTGGGTGTGTGTGGATGGCAGTGTGTGGGTGTGGGTGGATGGCAGTGTGTGTGTGTGTGTGTGTGGATGGCAGTGTGTGTGTGTGTGTGTGTGTGTGTGTGGGTAATGGCAGTGTGTGTGTGTGGATGGCAGTGTGTGTGTGTGTGTGGATGGCAGTGCGTGTGTGTTTGTGGGTGGATGGCAGTGTGTGTGTGTGTGTGTGTGTGTGTGGATGGCAGTGTGTGTTTGTGTGTGTGTGTGGATGGCAGTGTGTGTGTGTGTGTGGATGGCATTGTGTGTGTGTGTGTGTGTGTGGATGGCAGTGTGTGTGTGTGTTTGTGTGTGTGTGTGGGTGTGGATGGCAGTGTGTGTGTGTGTGTGTGTGTGTGTGTGGATGGCAGTGTGTGTGTGTGTGTGTGTGTGGATGGCAGTGTGTGTGTGTGTGTGGATGGCAGTGTGTGTGTGTGTGTGTGTGGGTGGATGGCAGTGTATGTGTGTTTGTGGATGGCACTGTGTGTGTGTGTGTGGATGGCAGTGTGTGTGTGTGTGTGTGTGTGTGTGTGTGTGCATGGCAGTGTGTGTGTGTGGGTGGATGGCAGTGTGTGTGTGTGTGTGTGGATGGCAGTGTGTGTGTGTGTGTGTGTGTGTGGGGGTGGATGGCAGTGTGTGTGTGTGTGTGTGTGGATGGCAGTGTGTGTGTGTGTGTGTGTGGATGGATGGCAGTGTGTGTGTGTGTGTGGATGGCAGTGTGTGTGTGTGTGTGTGTGTGTGTGGGTGGGTGGATGACAGTGTGTGTGAGTGTGTGTGTGGATTGCAGTGTGTGTGTGTTTGTGGATGGCAGTGTGTGTGTGTGTGTGTGTGTGTGGGTAATGGCAGTGTGTGTGTGTGGATGGCAGTGTGTGTGTGTGTGTGTGTGGATGGCAGTGTGTGGGTGTGGGTGGATGGCAGTGTGTGTGTGGATGGCAGTGTGTGTGTGTGTGTGTGTGTATGGATGGCAGTGTGTGGGTGTGGGAGGATGGCTGTGTGTGTGTGGATGGCAGTGTGTGTGTGTGGATGGCAGTGTGTGTGTGTGGGTGGATGGCAGTGTGTGTGTGGATGGCAGTGTGTGTGTGTGTGTGTGTGTGTGTGTGGGTGGATGGCAGTTTGTGTGTGTGTGTGTGTGTGTGTGTGGATGGCAGTGTGTGGGTGTGGGTGGATGGCAGTGTGTGGGTGGATGGCAGTGTGTGTGTGTGTGTGTGTGTGTGTGGATGGCAGTGTGTGTGTGGATGGCAGTGTGTGTGTGTGTGTCTGGGTGGCAGTGTGTGTGTGTGGGTGGATGGCAGTGTGTGTGTGTGGATGGCAGTGTGTGTGTGTGGGCGGATGGCAGTGTGTGTGTGTGTGTGTGGATGGATGGCAGTGTGTGTGTGTGTGTGGATGGCAGTGTGTGTGTGTGTGTGTGTGTGTGTGGGTGGGTGGATGGCAGTGTGTGTGAGTGTGTGTGTGGATTGCAGTGTGTGTGTGTTTGTGGATGGCAGTGTGTGTGTGTGTGTGTGTGTGTGGGTAATGGCAGTGTGTGTGTGTGGATGGCATTGTGTGTGTGTGGATGGCAGTGCGTTTGTGTTTGTGGGTGGATGACAGTGTGTGTGTGTGTGTGTGTGTGTGTGGATGGCAGTGTGTGTTTGTGTGTGTGTGTGGATGGCAGTGTGTGTGTGTGTGTGGATGGCATTGTGTGTGTGTGTGTGTGTGTGGATGGCAGTGTGTGTGTGTATGTGTGTGTGTGTGCGGATGGCAGTGTGTGTGTGTGTGTGTGTGTGGATGGCAGTGTGTGTTTGTGTGTGTGTGTGGATGGCAGTGTGTGTGTGTGTGTGGATGGCATTGTGTGTGTGTGTGTGGATGGCAGTGTGTGTGTGTATGTGTGTGTGTGTGTGGATGGCAGTGTGTGTGTGTGTGTGTGTGTGTGGATGGCAGTGTGTGTGTGTGTGTGGATGGCAGTGTGTGTGTGTGCGTGTGGGTGGATGGCAGTGTATGTGTGTGTGTGGATGGCACTGTGTGTGTGTGTGTGGATGGCAGTGTGTGTGTGTGTGTTGATGGCAGTGTGTGTGTGTGTGTGTGGATGGCAGTGTGTGTGTGTGTGTGTGTGGGGGTGGATGGCAGTGTTTGTGTGTGGGTGCATGGCAGTGTGTGTGTTTTTGGGTGGATGGCAGTGTGTGTGTGTGGGTGGATGGCAGTGCGTGTGTGTGTGTGGGTGGTTGGCAGTGTGTGTGTGTGGGTGGATGGCAGTGTGTGTGAGTGTGTGTGGGTGGATGGCAGTGTATGTGTGTGTGTGGATGGCACTGTGTGTGTGTGTGGATGGCAGTGTGTGTGTGTGTGTGTGGGTGGCAGTGTGTGTGTGTGCGTGGATGGCAGCGTGTGTGTGTGTGTGGATGGCAGTGTGTGTGTGTGTGTGTGTGTGTGTGGATGGCAGTGTGTGTGTGTGTGTGTGGATGGATGGCAGTGTGTGTGTGTGTGTGGATGGCAGTGTGTGTGTGTGTGTGTGTGGATGGCAGTGTGTGTGTGTGTGTGTGGATGGATGGCAGTGTATGTGTGTGTGTGGATGGCACTGTGTGTGTGGGTGTGGATGGCAGTGTGTGTGTGTGTGGGTGGCAGTGTGTGTGTGTGCATGGATGGCAGTGTATGTGTGTGTGTGGATGGCATGTGTGTGTGTGTGTGTGTGTGTGTGTGGATGGCAGTGTGTGTGTGTGGGTGGATGGCAGTGTGTGTGTGTGTGTGTGGATGGCAGTGTGTGTGTGTGTGTGTGTGTGTGTGGGGGGGTGGATTGCAGTGTGTGTGTGTGGGTGCATGGCATTGTGTGTGTTTGTGGGTGGATGGCAGTGTGTGTGTGTGGGTGGATGGCAGTGCGTGTGTGTGTGTGGGTGGATGGCAGTGTGTGTGTGTTTGGGTGGTTGGCAGTGTGTGTGTGTGTGTGGATGGCAGTGTGTGTGTGTGTGTGTGGGTGGCAGTGTGTGTGTGTGCTTGGATGGCAGTGTGTGTGTGTGTGTGGGTGGCAGTGTGTGTGTGTGTGTGTGTGTGTGGATGGCAGTGTGTGTGTGTGTGTGTGGAGGGATGGCAGTGTGTGTGTGTGTGTGGATGGCAGTGTGTGTGTGTGTGTGTGTGGGTGGGTGGATGGCAGTGTGTGTGAGTATGTGTGTGGATTGCAGTGTGTGTGTGTTTGTGGATGGCAGTGTGTGTGTGTGTGTGTGTGTGTGTGTGTGCGTGTGTGTGGGTAATGGCAGTGTGTGTGTGTGTGTGTGTGGATGGCAGTGTGTGTGTGTGTGTGTGTGTGGATGGCAGTGTGTGGGTGTGGGTGGATGGCAGTGTGTGGGTGGATGGCAGTGTGTGTGTGTGTGTGTGTGTGTGGATGGCAGTGTGTGTGTGTGGATGGCAGTGTGTGTGTGTGGGTGGATGGCAGTGTGTGTGTGGATGGCAGTGTGTGTGTGTGTGTGTGTGTGTGGGTGGATGGCAGTGTGTGTGTGTGTGTGTGTGTGTGGATGGCAGTGTGTGGGTGGATGGCAGTGTGTGTGTGTGTGTGTGTGTGTGTGGATGGCAGTGTGTGGGTGGATGGCAGTGTGTGTGTGGATGGCAGTGTGTGTGTGTGGATGGCAGTGTGTGTGTGTGGGTGGATGGCAGTGTGTGTGTGTGTGTCTGGGTGGCAGTGTGTGTGTGTGGGTGGATGGCAGTGTGTGTGTGTGTGGATGGCAGTGTGTGTGTGTGGGTGGATGGCAGTGTGTGTGTGTGTGTGTGGATGGATGGCAGTGTGTGTGTGTGTGTGGATGGCAGTGTGTGTGTTTGTGTGTGGGTGGGTGGACGGCAGTCTGTGTGAGTGTGTGTGTGGATTGCAGTGTGTGTGTGTTTGTGGATGGCAGTGTGTGTGTGTGTGTGTGTGTTTGTGTGGGTAATGGCAGTGTGTGTGTGTGGATGGCAGTGTGTGTGTGTGTGTGGATGGCAGTGCGTGTGTGATTGTGGGTGGATGGCAGTGTGTGTGTGTGTGTGTGGATGGCAGTGTGTGTGTGTGTGTGGATGGCATTGTGTGTGTGTGTGTGTGTGTGTGGATGGCAGTGTGTGTGTGTATGTGTGTGTGTGTGTGGATGGCAGTGTGTGTGTGTGTGTGTGTGTGGATGGCAGTGTGTGTGTGTGTGTGTGGATGGCAGTGTGTGTGTGTGTGTGAATGGCAGTCTGTGTGTGTGTGTGTGGGTGGATGGCAGTGTATGTGTGTGTGTGGATGGCACTGTGTGTGTGTGTGTGGATGGCAGTGTGTGTGTGTGTGTGTGTGTGTGTGTGTGGATGGCAGTGTGTGTGTGTGGGTGGATGGCAGTGTGTGTGTGTGTGTGTGGATGGCAGTGTGTGTGTGTGTGTGTGTGTGTGTGTGGGGGTGGATGGCAGTGTGTGTGTGTGGGTGCATGGTAGTGTGTGTTTGTGGGTGGATGGCAGTGTGTTTGTGTGGGTGGATGGCAGTGCGTGGGTGTGTGTGGGTGGATGGCAGTGTGTGTGTGTGTGGGTGGATGGCAGTGTGTGTGAGTGTGTGTGGGTGGATGGCAGTGTATGTGTGTGTGTGGATGGCACTGTGTGTGTGGGTGTGGATGGCAGTGTGTGTGTGTGTGTGGGTGGCAGTGTGTGTGTGTGCGTGGATGGCAGTGTGTGTGTGTGTGTGGATGGCAGTGTGTGTGTGTGTGTGTGGATGGATGGCAGTGTGTGTGTGTGTGTGTGGATGGCAGTGTGTGTGTGTGTGTGTGTGCGTGTGGGTGGGTGGATGGCAGTGTGTGTGAGTGTGTTTGTGGATTGCAGTGTGTGTGTGTTTGTGGATGGCAGTGTGTGTGTGTGTGTGTGTGTGTGTGTGTGTGGGTAATGGCAGTGTGTGTGTGTGGATGGCAGTGTGTGTGTGTGTGTGTGTGTGGATGGCAGTGTGTGTTTGTGTGTGTGTGTGGATGGCAGTGTGGTGTGTGTGTGTGGATGGCAGTGTGTGTGTGTGTGTGTGTGTGGATGGCAGTGTGTGTGTGTATGTGTGTGTGTGTGGATGGCAGTGTGTGTGTGTGTGTGTGTGTGGATGGCAGTGTGTGTGTGTTTGTGTGTATGGATGGCAGTGTGTGTGTGTGTGTGTGTGTGTGGATGGCAGTGTGTGTGTGTGTGTGTGGATGGCAGTGTGTGTGTGTGTGTGGATGGCAGTGTGTGTGTGTGTTTGTGTGTGTGGGTGGCAGTGTGTGGATGGCAGTGTGTGTGTGTGTGTGGATCGCAGTGTTTGTGTGTGTGTGTGTGTGGATGGCAGTGTGTGTGTGTGGGTGGATGTCAGTGTGTGTGTGTGTGTGTGTGGGTGGCAGTGTGTGTGTGTGTCTGGATGGCAGTGTGTGTGTGTGTGTGTGTGTGTGTGTGTGTGGGTGGCAGTGTGTGTCTGTGTCTGGATGGCAGTGTGTGTGTATGTGTGTGTGGATGGCAGTGTGTGTGTGTGTGTGTGTGTGGGTGGATGGCAGTGTGTGTGTGTGTGTTGATGGCAGTGTGTGTGTGTGGGTGGATGGCAGTGTGTGTGTGTGGGTGGATGGCAGTGTGTGTGTGTGTGTGTTTGTGGTTGGCAGTGTGTGTTTGTGTGTGGGTGGATGGCAGTGTGTGTGTGTGGGTGGATGGCAGTGTGTGTGTGTGTGTCGATTGTAGTGTGTGTGTGTGTGTGTGGGTGGATGGCAGTGTGTGTGTGTGGGTGGATGGCAGTGTGCGTGTGTGTGTGTTTGTGGTTGGCAGTGTGTGTGTGTGTGTGGGTGGATGGCAGTGTGTGTGAGTGGGTGGATGGCAGTGTCTGTGTGTGTGGGTGGATGGCAGTGTGTGTGTTTGTGTGTGGATGACAGTGTGTGTGTGTGTGTGTGTGTGTGGATGGCAGTGTGTGTGTTTGTGTGAGTGTGTATGTGGATGGCAGTGTGTGTGTGTGTGTGGATGGCAGTGTGTGTGTGTGTGTTTGTGTGTGTGAGTGGGTGGGTGGATTGCAGTGTGTGTGTGTGTGAGTGTCCGTGTGGATGGCAGTGTGTGTGTGTGTGTGTGTGTTTGTGTTTGTGTGTTTGTGGATGGAAGTGTGTGTGTGTGTGTGTGTGTTTGTGTGGGTAATGGCAGTGTGTGTGTGTGGATGGCAGTGTGTGTGTGTGTGTGGATGGCAGTGCGTGTGTGATTGTGGGTGGATGGCAGTGTGTGTGTGTGTGTGTGTGGATGGCAGTGTGTGTGTGTGTGTGGATGGCATTGTGTGTGTGTGTGTGTGTGTGTGGATGGCAGTGTGTGTGTGTATGTGTGTGTGTGTGTGGATGGCAGTGTGTGTGTGTGTGTGTGTGTGGATGGCAGTGTGTGTGTGTGTGTGTGGATGGCAGTGTGTGTGTGTGTGTGGATGGCAGTGTGTGTGTGTGTGTGTGGGTGGATGGCAGTGTATGTGTGTGTGTGGATGGCACTGTGTGTGTGTGTGTGGATGGCAGTGTGTGTGTGTGTGTGTGTGTGTGTGTGTGGATGGCAGTGTGTGTGTGTGGGTGGATGGCAGTGTGTGTGTGTGTGTGTGGATGGCAGTGTGTGTGTGTGTGTGTGTGTGTGTGGGGGTGGATGGCAGTGTGTGTGTGTGGGTGCATGGTAGTGTGTGTTTGTGGGTGGATGGCAGTGTGTTTGTGTGGGTGGATGGCAGTGCGTGGGTGTGTGTGGGTGGATGGCAGTGTGTGTGTGTGTGGGTGGATGGCAGTGTGTGTGAGTGTGTGTGGGTGGATGGCAGTGTATGTGTGTGTGTGGATGGCACTGTGTGTGTGGGTGTGGATGGCAGTGTGTGTGTGTGTGTGGGTGGCAGTGTGTGTGTGTGCGTGGATGGCAGTGTGTCTGTGTGTGTGGATGGCAGTGTGTGTGTGTGTGTGTGGATGGATGGCAGTGTGTGTGTGTGTGTGGATGGCAGTGTGTGTGTGTGTGTGTGTGCGTGTGGGTGGGTGGATGGCAGTGTGTGTGAGTGTGTTTGTGGATTGCAGTGTGTGTGTGTTTGTGGATGGCAGTGTGTGTGTGTGTGTGTGTGTGTGTGTGTGGGTAATGGCAGTGTGTGTGTGTGGATGGCAGTGTGTGTGTGTGTGTGTGTGTGGATGGCAGTGTGTGTGTATGTGTGTGTGTGGATGGCAGTGTGGTGTGTGTGTGTGGATGGCAGTGTGTGTGTGTGTGTGTGTGTGGATGGCAATGTGTGTGTGTATGTGTGTGTGTGTGGATGGCAGTGTGTGTGTGTGTGTGTGTGTGGATGGCAGTGTGTGTGTGTTTGTGTGTATGGATGGCAGTGTGTGTGTGTGTGTGTGTGTGTGGATGGCAGTGTGTGTGTGTGTGTGTGGATGGCAGTGTGTGTGTGTGTGTGGATGGCAGTGTGTGTGTGTGTTTGTGTGTGTGGGTGGCAGTGTGTGGATGGCAGTGTGTGTGTGTGTGTGGATCGCAGTGTTTGTGTGTGTGTGTGTGTGGATGGCAGTGTGTGTGTGTGGGTGGATGGCAGTGTGTGTGTGTGTGTGTGTGGGTGGCAGTGTGTGTGTGTGTCTGGATGGCAGTGTGTGTGTGTGTGTGTGTGTGTGTGTGTGTGGGTGGCAGTGTGTGTCTGTGTCTGGATGGCAGTGTGTGTGTATGTGTGTGTGGATGGCAGTGTGTGTGTGTGTGTGTGTGTGGGTGGATGGCAGTGTGTGTGTGTGTGTTGATGGCAGTGTGTGTGTGTGGGTGGATGGCAGTGTTTGTGTGTGGGTGGATGGCAGTGTGTGTGTGTGTGTGTTTGTGGTTGGCAGTGTGTGTGGGTTTGTGTGTGGGTGGATGGCAGTGTGTGTGTGTGGGTGGATGGCAGTGTGTGTGTGTGTGTGTATTGTAGTGTGTGTGTGTGTGTGTGGGTGGATGGCAGTGTGTGTGTGTGGGTGGATGGCAGTGTGCGTGTGTGTGTGTTTGTGGTTGGCAGTGTGTGTGTGTGTGTGGGTGGATGGCAGTGTGTGTGAGTGGGTGGATGGCAGTGTCTGTGTGTGTGGGTGGATGGCAGTGTGTGTGTTTGTGTGTGGATGACAGTGTGTGTGTGTGTGTGTGTGTGTGTGGATGGCAGTGTGTGTGTTTGTGTGAGTGTGTATGTGGATGGCAGTGTGTGTGTGTGTGTGGATGGCAGTGTGTGTGTGTGTGTTTGTGTGTGTGAGTGGGTGGGTGGATTGCAGTGTGTGTGTGTGTGAGTGTCCGTGTGGATGGCAGTGTGTGTGTGTGTGTGTGTGTTTGTGTTTGTGTGTTTGTGGATGGAAGTGTGTGTGTGTGCATGGCAGTGTGTGTGTGTGTGTGGATGGCAGTGTGTGTGTGTGTGTCTGTGGGTTGATGGCAGTGTGTGTGTGTGTGTGGATGGCAGTCTGTGTGTGTGTGTGTGTGGATGGCAGTGTGTGTCTGTGTGTGTGTGTCTGTGTTTGTGTGTTTGTGGATGGCAGTGTGTGTGTGTGCATGGCAGTGTGTGTGTGTGTGTCTGTGGGTTGATGGCAGTGTGTGTGTGTGTGTGGATGGCAGTCTGTGTGTGTGTGTGTGGATGGCAGTGTGTGTGTGTATGTGGATGGCAGTCTGTGTGTGTGTGTGTGTGGGTGGATGGCAGTGTGTGGGTGTGTGTGGATGGCAGTGTGTGGGTGTGGGTGGATGGCAGTGTGTGTGTGTGTGTGCGGGTGGATGGCAGTGTGTGTGTGTGTGGGTGTGGGTGGATGGCAGTGTGTGGGTGTGTGTGGATGGCAGTGTGTGTGTGTGGGTGGATGGCAGTGTGTGTGTGTGTGTGTGTGGATGGCAGTGTGTGTGTGTGTGTGTGTGTGTGTGTGTGGGTGGATGGCAGTGTGTGTGAGTGTGTGTGTGGATTGCAGTGTGTGTGTTTTGTGGATGGCAGTGTGTGTGTGTGTGTGTGTGTGTGTGGATGGCAGTGTGTGTGTGTGTGTGGATGGCAGTGCGTGTGTGTTTGTGGGTGGATGGCAGTGTGTGTGTGTGTGTGTGTGTGTGTGGATGGCAGTGTGTGTTTGTGTGTGTGTGTGGATGGCAGTGTGTGTGTGTGTGTGGATGGCATTGTGTGTGTGTGTGTGTGTGTGGATGGCATTGTGTGTGTGTGTGTGTGTGTGGATGGCAGTGTGTGTGTGTATGTGTGTGTGTGTGTGTGGATGGCAGTGTGTGTGTGTGTGTGTGTGGATGGCAGTGTGTGTGTGTGTGTGGATGGCAGTGTGTGTGTGTGTGTGTGGGTGGATGGCAGTGTATGTGTGTTTGTGGATGGCACTGTGTGTGTGTGTGTGGATGGCAGTGTGTGTGTGTGTGTGTGTTTGTGTGTGTGGATGGATGGCAGTGTGTGTGTGTGTGTGGATGGCAGTGTGTGTGTGTGTGTGTGTGTGTGTGGGTGGCTGGATGGCAGTGTGTGTGAGTGTGTGTGTGGATTGCAGTGTGTGTGTGTTTGTGGATGGCAGTGTGTGTGTGTGTGTGTGTGCGTGTGTGTGTGGGTAATGGCAGTGTGTGTGTGTGGATGGCAGTGTGTGTGTGTGTGTGTGTGGATGGCAGTGTGTGTTTGTGTGTGTGTGTGGATGGCAGTGTGGTGTGTGTTTGTGGATGGCAGTGTGTGTGTCTGTGTGTGTGTGGATGGCAGTGTGTGTGTGTATGTGTGTGTGTGTGGATGGCAGTGTGTGTGTGTGTGTGTGGATGGCAGTGTGTGTGTGTGTGTGTGTGTATGGATGGCAGTGTGTGTGTGTGTGTGTGTGTGTGGATGGCAGTGTGTGTGTGTGTGTGTGTGGATCGCAGTGTTTGTGTGTGTGTGTGTGTGGATGGCAGTGTGTGTGTGTGGGTGGATGGCAGTGTGTGTGTGTGTGTGTGTGGGTGGCAGTGTGTGTGTGTGTCTGGATGGCAGTGTGTGTGTGTGTGTGTGTGTGTGTGTGTGGGTGGCAGTGTGTGTGTGTGTCTGGATGGCAGTGTGTGTGTGTGTGTTTGTGGGTGGCAGTGTGTGTCTGTGTCTGGATGGCAGTGTGTGTGTATGTGTGTGTGTGGGTGGATGGCAGTGTGTGTGTGTGTGTTGATGGCAGTGTGTGTGTGTGGGTGGATGGCAGTGTGTGTGTGTGGGTGGATGGCAGTGTGTGTGTGTGTGTGTTTGTGGTTGGCAGTGTGTGTGTGTGTGTGTGGGTGGATGGCAGTGTGTGTGTGTGGGTGGATGGCAGTGTGTGTGTGTGTGTGTATTGTAGTGTGTGTGTGTGTGTGTGGGTGGATGGCAGTGTGTGTGTGTGGGTGGATGGCAGTGTGTTTGTGTGGGTGGATGGCAGTGCGTGTGTGTGTGTGGGTGGATGGCAGTGTGTGTGTGTGTGGGTGGATGGCAGTGTGTGTGAGTGTGTGTGGGTGGATGGCAGTGTATGTGTGTGTGTGGATGGCACTGTGTGTGTGGGTGTGGATGGCAGTGTGTGTGTGTGTGTGTTGGTGGCAGTGTGTGTGTGTGTGTGGATGGCAGTGTGTGTGTGTGTGTGGATGGCTGTGTGTGTGTGTGTGTGTGTGTGTGTGTGTGTGGATGGCAGTGTGTGTGTGTGTGTGTGGATGGATGGCAGTGTGTGTGTGTGTGTGGATGGCAGTGTGTGTGTGTGTGTGTGTGTGTGTGGGTGGGTGGATGGCAGTGTGTGTGAGTGTGTGTGTGGATTGCAGTGTGTGTGTGTTTGTGGATGGCAGTGTGTGTGTGTGTGTGTGTGTGTGTGTGTGTGTGGGTAATGGCAGTGTGTGTGTGTGGATGGCAGTGTGTGTGTGTGTGTGTGTGTGTGTGGATGGCAGTGTGTCTTTGTGTGTGTGGATGGCAGTGTGGTGTGTGTGTGTGGATGGCAGTGTGTGTGTGTGTGTGTGTGTGTGGATGGGTGTGTGTGTGTGTGTGTGTGTGTGTGGATGGCAGTGTGTGTGTGTGTGTGTGTATGGATGGCAGTGTGTGTGTGTGTGTGTGTGTGTGGATGGCAGTGTGTGTGTGTGTGTGGATGGCAGTGTGTGTGTGTGTGTGTGTGGGTGGATGGCAGTGTATGTGTGTGTGTGGATGGCATTGTGTGTGTGTGTTTGTGTGTGTGGGTGGCAGTGTGTGTGTGTGTGTGGATGGCAGTGTGTGTGTGTGGGTGGATGGCAGTGTGTGTGTGTGTGTGTGTGGGTGGCAGTGTGTGTGTGTGTCTGGATGGCAGTGTGTGTGTGTGTGTGTGTGTGTGTGTGTGGGTGGCAGTGTGTGTGTGTGTCTGGATGGCAGTGTGTGTGTGTGTGTTTGTGGGTGGCAGTGTGTGTCTGTGTCTGGATGGCAGTGTGTGTGTATGTGTGTGTGGATGGCAGTGTGTGTGTGTGTGTGTGGGTGGATGGCAGTGTGTGTGTGTGTGTTGATGGCAGTGTGTGTGTGTGGGTGGATGGCAGTGTGTGTGTGTGGGTGGATGGCAGTGTGTGTGTGTGTGTGTTTGTGGTTGGCAGTGTGTGTGTGTTTGTGTGTGGGTGGATGGCAGTGTGTGTGTGTGGGTGGATGGCAGTGTGTGTGTGTGTGTGTATTGTAGTGTGTGTGTGTGTGTGTGTGGGTGGATGGCAGTGTGTGTGTGTGGGTGGAAGGCAGTGTGTGTGTATGTGTGTTTGTGGTTGGCAGTGTGTGTGTGTGTGTGGGTGGATGGCAGTGTGTGTGAGTGGGTGGATGGCAGTGTGTGTGTGTGTGGGTGGATGGCAGTGTGTGTGTTTGTGTGTGGATGACAGTGTGTGTGTGTGTGTGTGTGTGTGTATGGCAGTGTGTGTGTTTGTGTGAGTGTGTATGTGGATGGCAGTGTGTGTGTGTGTGTGGATGGCAGTGTGTGTGTGTGTGTTTGTGTGTGTGAGTGGGTGGGTGGATTGCAGAGTGTGTGTGTGTGAGTGTCCGTGTGGATGGCAGTGTGTGTGTGTGTGTGTGTTTGTGTTTGTGTGTTTGTGGATGGAAGTGTGTGTGTGTGCATGGCAGTGTGTGTGTGTGTGTGGATGGCAGTGTGTGTGTGTGTGTCTGTGGGTTGATGGCAGTGTGTGTGTGTGTGTGGATGGCAGTCTGTGTGTGTGTGTGTGGATGGCAGTGTGTGTCTGTGTGTGTGTGTCTGTGTTTGTGTGTTTGTGGATGGAAGTGTGTGTGTGTGCATGGCAGTGTGTGTGTGTGTGTCTGTGGGTTGATGGCAGTGTGTGTGTGTGTGTGGATGGCAGTCTGTGTGTGTGTGTGTGGATGGCAGTGTGTGTGTGTATGTGGATGGCAGTCTGTGTGTGTGTGTGTGTGGGTGGATGGCAGTGTGTGGGTGTGTGTGGATGGCAGTGTGTGGGTGTGGGTGGATGGCAGTGTGTGTGTGTGTGTGTGGGTGGATGGCAGTGTGTGTGTGTGTGGGTGTGGGTGGATGGCAGTGTGTGGGTGTGTGTGGATGGCAGTGTGTGGGTGTGGGTGGATGGCAGTGTGTGTGTGTGTGTGGGTGGATGGCAGTGTGTGTGTGTGTGTGTGTGTGTGTGTGTGTGTGTGGGTGGATGGCAGTGTGTGTGAGTGTGTGTGTGGATTGCAGTGTGTGTGTTTTGTGGATGGCAGTGTGTGTGTGTGTGTGTGTGTGTGGGTAATGGCAGTGTGTGTGTGTGGATGGCAGGGTGTGTGTGTGTGTGGATGGCAGTGCGTGTGTGTTTGTGGGTGGATGGCAGTGTGTGTGTGTATGTGTGTGTGTGTGTGTGGATGGCAGTGTGTGTGTGTGTGTGTGTGTGTGGATGACAGTGTGTGTGTGTGTGTGTGTGTGGATGGCAGTGTGTGTGTGTGTGTGGATGGCAGTGTGTGTGTGTGTGTGTGGGTGGATGGCAGTGTGTGGGTGTGTGTGGATGGCAGTGTGTGGGTGTGGGTGGATGGCAGTGTGTGTGTGTGTGTGTGTGGGTGGATGGCAGTGTGTGTGTGTGTGTGTGTGGGTGGATGGCAGTGTGTGGGTGTGTGTGGATGGCAGTGTGTGGGTGTGGGTGGATGGCAGTGTGTGTGTGTGTGTGGGTGGATGGCAGTGTGTGTGTGTGTGTGTGTGTGTGTGTGTGGGTGGATGGCAGTGTGTGTGAGTGTGTGTGTGGATTGCAGTGTGTGTGTTTTGTGGATGGCAGTGTGTGTGTGTGTGTGTGTGTGTGGGTAATGGCAGTGTGTGTGTGTGGATGGCAGGGTGTGTGTGTGTGTGGATGGCAGTGCGTGTGTGTTTGTGGGTGGATGGCAGTGTGTGTGTGTGTGTGTGTGTGTGTGTGGATGGCAGTGTGTGTTTGTGTGTGTGTGTGGATGGCAGTGTGTGTGTGTGTGTGGATGGCATTGTGTGTGTGTGTGTGTGTGTGGATGGCAGTGTGTGTGTGTATGTGTGTGTGTGTGTGTGTGGATGGCAGTGTGTGTGTGTGTGTGTGTGTGTGGATGACAGTGTGTGTGTGTGTGTGTGTGTGGATGGCAGTGTGTGTGTGTGTGTGTGGATGGCAGTGTGTGTGTGTGTGTGTGGGTGGATGGCAGTGTATGTGTGTTTGTGGATGGCACTGTGTGTGTGTGTGTGGATGGCAGTGTGTGTGTGTGTGTGTGTGTGTGTGTGTGTGGATGGATGGCAGTGTGTGCGTGTGTGTGTGTGTGGGTGGGTGGATGGCAGTGTGTGTGAGTGTGTGTGTGGATTGCAGTGTGTGTGTGTTTGTGGATGGCAGTGTGTGTGTGTCTGTGTGTGTGTGTGGGTAATGGCAGTGTGTGTGTGTGGATGGCAGTGTGTGTGTGTGTGTGTGTGTGGATGGCAGTGTGTGTTTGTGTGTGTGTGTGGATGGCAGTGTGGTGTGTGTGTGTGGATGGCAGTGTGTGTGTGTGTGTGTGTGTGTGGATGGCAGTGTGTGTGTGTATGTGTGTGTGTGTGGATGGCAGTGTGTGTGTGTGTGTGTGTATGGATGGCAGTGTGTGTGTGTGTGTGTGTGTGTGTGGATGGCAGTGTGTGTGTGTGTGTGTGTGGATCGCAGTGTTTGTGTGTGTGTGTGTGTGGATGGCAGTGTGTGTGTGTGGGTGGATGGCAGTGTGTGTGTGTGTGTGTGTGGGTGGCAGTGTGTGTGTGTGTCTGGATGGCAGTGTGTGTGTGTGTGTGTGTGTGTGTGTGTGTGGGTGGCAGTGTGTGTGTGTGTCTGGATGGCAGTGTGTGTGTGTGTGTTTGTGGGTGGCAGTGTGTGTCTGTGTCTGGATGGCAGTGTGTGTGTATGTGTGTGTGTGGGTGGATGGCAGTGTGTGTGTGTGTGTTGATGGCAGTGTGTGTGTGTGGGAGGATGGCAGTGTGTGTGTGGGGGTGGATGGCACTGTGTGTGTGTGTGTGTTTGTGGTTGGCAGTGTGTGTGTGTGTGTGTGTGGGTGGATGGCAGTGTGTGTGTGTGTGGGTGGATGGCAGTGTGTGTGTGTGTGTGTATTGTAGTGTGTGTGTGTGTGTGTGGGTGGATGGCAGTGTGTGTGTGTGGGTGGATGGCAGTGTGTGTGTGTGTGTGTTTGTGGTTGGCAGTGTGTGTGTGTGTGTGGGTGGATGGCAGTGTGTGTGAGTGGGTGGATGGCAGTGTGTGTGTGTGTGTGTGTGGATGGCAGTGTGTGTGTGTGGGTGGATGGCAGTGTGTGTGTGTGTGTGTGTGGGTGGCAGTGTGTGTGTGTGTCTGGATGGCAGTGTGTGTGTGTGTGTGTGTGTGTGTGTGGGTGGCAGTGTGTGTGTGTGTCTGGATGGCAGTGTGTGTGTGTGTGTTTGTGGGTGGCAGTGTGTGTCTGTGTCTGGATGGCAGTGTGTGTGTATGTGTGTGTGTGGGTGGATGGCAGTGTGTGTGTGTGTGTTGATGGCAGTGTGTGTGTGTGGGTGGATGGCAGTGTGTGTGTGTGGGTGGATGGCACTGTGTGTGTGTGTGTTTGTGGTTGGCAGTGTGTGTGTGTGTGTGTGTGGGTGGATGGCAGTGTGTGTGTGTGGGTGGATGGCAGTGTGTGTGTGTGTGTGTATTGTAGTGTGTGTGTGTGTGTGTGGGTGGATGGCAGTGTGTGTGTGTGGGTGGATGGCAGTGTGTGTGTGTGTGTGTTTGTGGTTGGCAGTGTGTGTGTGTGTGTGGGTGGATGGCAGTGTGTGTGTGTGGGTGGATGGCAGTGTGTGTGTGTGGGTGGATGGCAGTGTGTGTGTTTGTGTGTGGATGACAGTGTGTGTGTGTGTGTGTGTGTGTGGATGGCAGTGTGTGTGTTTGTGTGAGTGTGTATGTGGATGGCAGTGTGTGTGTGTGTGTGGATGGCAGTGTGTGTGTGTGTGTTTGTGTGTGTGAGTGGGTGGGTGGATTGCAGTGTGTGTGTGTGTGAGTGTCCGTGTGGATGGCAGTGTGTGTGTGTGTGTGTGTGTGTGGATGGCAGTGTGTGTGTGTATGTGTGTGTGTGTGGATGGCAGTGTGTCTGCGTGTGTGTGTGTGTGTGGATGGCAGTCTGTGTGTGTGTGTGTGTGGATGGCATTGTGTGTGTGTGTGTGTGTGTGTGGATGGCAGTGTGTGTTTGTGTGTGTGTGTGTGTGGATGGCAGTGTGTGTGTGTGTGTGTGGATGGCAGTATGTGTGTGTGTGTGTGGGTGGATGGCAGTGTATGTGAGTGTGTGGATGGCAGTGTGTGTGTGTGTTTGTGTGTGTGGGTGGCAGTGTTTGGATGGCAGTTTGTGTGTGGATCGCAGTGTTTGTGTGTGTGTGTGTGTGTGGATGGCAGTGAGTGTGTGTGTGTGTCTGGGTGGCAGTGTGTGTGTGTGTCTGGATGGCAGTGTGTGTGTGTGTGTGTGTGTGTGTGTGGGTGGCAGTGTGTGTGTGTGTCTGGAAGGCAGTGTGTGTGTGTGTGTGTGGGTGGCAGTGTTTGTGTGTGTCTGGAAGGCAGTGTGTGTGTGTGTGTGTGTGGGTGGCAGTGTGTGTGTGTGTCTGGATGGCAGTGTGTGTGTATGTGTGTGTGGATGGCAGTGTGTGTGTGTGTGTGTGTGTGGGTGGATGGCAGTGTGTGTGTGTGTGTTGATGGCAGTGTGTGTGTGTGTGTGTGGGTGGATGGCAGTGTGTGTGTGTGGGTGGATGGCAGTGTGTGTGTGTGTGTGTGTGTGTTTGTGGTTGGCAGTGTGTGTGTGTGTGTGGGTGGATGGCAGTGTGTGTGTGTGTGTTGATGGCAGTGTGTGTGTGTGTGTGTGGATGGATGGCAGTGTGTGTGTGTGTGTGGATGGCAGTGTGTGTGTGTGTGTGTGTGTGTGTGGGTGGGTGGATGGCAGTGTGTGTGAGTGTGTGTGTGGATTGCAGTGTGTGTGTGTTTGTGGATGGCAGTGTGTGTGTGTGTGTGTGTGTGTGTGTGTGTGGGTAATGGCAGTGTGTGTGTGTGGATGGCATTGTGTGTGTGTGTGTGGATGGCAGTGCGTTTGTGTTTGTGGGTGGATGACAGTGTGTGTGTGTGTGTGTGTGTGTGTGGATGGCAGTGTGTGTTTGTGTGTGTGTGTGGATGGCAGTGTGTGTGTGTGTGTGGATGGCATTGTGTGTGTGTGTGTGTGTGTGTGGATGGCAGTGTGTGTGTGTATGTGTGTGTGTGTGTGGATGGCAGTGTATGTGTGTGTGTGTGTGTGGATGGCAGTGTGTGTTTGTGTGTGTGTGTGGATGGCAGTGTGTGTGTGTGTGTGGATGGCATTGTGTGTGTGTGTGTGTGTGTGGATGGCAGTGTGTGTCTGTATGTGTGTGTGTGTGCGGATGGCAGTGTGTGTGTGTGTGTGTGTGTGTGGATGGCAGTGTGTGTGTGTGTGTGTGGATGGCAGTGTGTGTGTGTGTGGGTGGATGGCAGTGTATGTGTGTGTGTGGATGGCACTGTGTGTGTGTGTGTGGATGGCAGTGTGTGTGTGTGGGTTGATGTCAGTGTGTGTGTGTGTGTGTGGATGGCAGTGTGTGTGTGTGTGTGTGTGGGGGTGGATGGCAGTGTGTGTGTGTGGGTGCATGGCAGTGTGTGTGTTTTTGGGTGGATGGCAGTGTGTGTGTGTGGGTGGATGACAGTGCGTGTGTGTGTGTGGGTGGTTGGCAGTGTGTGTGTGTGTGGGTGGATGGCAGTGTGTGTGAGTGTGTGTGGGTGGATGGCAGTGTATGTGTGTGTGTGGATGGCACTGTGTGTGTGGGTGTGGATGGCAGTGTGTGTGTGTGTGTGTGGGTAGCAGTGTGTGTGTGTGCGTGGATGGCAGTGTGTGTGTGTGTGTGGATGGCAGTGTGTGTGTGTGTGTGTGTGTGTGTGGATGGCAGTGTGTGTGTGTGTGTGTGGATGGATGGCAGTGTGTGTGTGTGTGTGGATGGCAGTGTGTGTGTGTGTGTGTGTGGGTGGGTGGATGGCAGTGTGTGTGAGTGTGTGTGTGGATTGCAGTGTGTGTGTGTTTGTGGATGGCAGTGTGTGTGTGTGTGTGTGTGTGTGTGGGTAATGGCAGTGTGTGTGTGTGGATGGCAGTGTGTGTGTGTGTGTGTGTGTGTGGATGGCAGTGTGTGTTTGTGTGTGTGTGTGGATGGCAGTGTGGTGTGTGTGTGTGTGGATGGCAGTGTGTGTGTGTGTGTGTGTGTGGATGGCAGTGTGTGTGTGTATGTGTGTGTGTGTGTGGATGGCAGTGTGTGTGTGTGTGTGTGTGTGTGGATGGCAGTGTGTGTGTGTGTGTGTGGATGGCATTGTGTGTGTGTGTGTGTGTGTGTGGATGGCAGTGTGTGTGTGTGTGTGTGGATGGCAGTGTGTGTGTGGATTGTAGTGTGTGTGTGTGTGTGTGGGTGGATGGCAGTGTGTGTGTGTGGGTGGATGGCAGTGTGTGTGTGTGTGTGTTTGTGGTTGGCAGTGTGTGTGTGTGTGTGGGTGGATGGCAGTGTGTGTGTGTGGGTGGATGGCAGTGTGTGTGTGTGTGTGTGTGGTTGGCAGTGTGTGTGTTTGTGTGAGTGTGTATGTGGATGGCAGTGTGTGTGTGTGTGTGGATGGCAGTGTGTGTGTGTGTGTTTGTGTGTGTGTGTGGGTGGGTGGATTGCAGTGTGTGTGTGTGTGAGTGTCCGTGTGGATGGCAGTGTGTGTGTGTGTGTGTGTGTTTGTGTTTGTGTGTTTGTGGATGGAAGTGTGTATGTGTGCATGGCAGTGTGTGTGTGTGTGTCTGTGGGTTGATGGCAGTGTGTGTGTGTGTGTGGATGGCAGTCTGTGTGTGTGTGTTTGTGTTTGTGTGTTTGTGGATGGCAGTGTGTGTGTGTGCATGGCAGTGTGTGTGTGTGTGTCTGTGGGTTGATGGCAGTGTCTGTGTGTGTGTGGATGGCAGTCTGTGTGTGTGTGGATGGCAGTGTGTGTGTGTATGTGGATGGGAGTCTGTGTGTGTGTTTGTGTGGGTGGATGGCAGTGTGTGGGTGTGTGTGGATGGCAGTGTGTGGGTGTGGGTGGATGGCAGTGTGTGTGTGTGTGTGTGTGGGTGGATGGCAGTGTGTGTGTGTGTGGGTGTGGGTGGATGGCAGTGTGTGGGTGTGTGTGGATGGCAGTGTGTGGGTGTGGGTGGATGGCAGTGTGTGTGTGTGTGTGTGTGTGTGTGGGTGGATGGCAGTGTGTGGGTGTGGGTGGATGGCAGTGTGTGTGTGTGTGTGTGTGGGTGGATGGCAGTGTGTGGGTGTGTTGATGGCAGTGTGTGTGTGTGGGTGGATGGCAGTGTGTGGGTGTGTTGATGGCAGTGTGTGTGTGTGTGTGGATGGCAGTGTGTGTGTGTGTGTGTGTGTGGATGGCAGTGTGTGTGTGTGTGGATGGCAGTGTGTGTGTGTGTGTGTGTGTGTGTGTGGATGGCAGTGTGTGTGTGTGTGTGGGTGGATGGCAGTGTGTGTGTGTGGGTGGATGGCAGTGTGTGTGTGTATGTGGATGGCAGTGTGTGTGTGTGTGTGGGTGGATGGCAGTGTGTGTGTGTGTGTGGGTGGATGGCAGTGTGTGTGTGTGGGTGGATGGCAGTGTGTGTGTGTATGTGGATGGCAGTGTGTGTGTGTATGTGGATGGCAGTGTGTGTGTGTGTGGGTGGGTGGATGGCAGTGTGTGTGTGTGGGTGGATGGCAGTGTGTGTGTGTATGTGGATGGCAGTGTGTGTGTGTGTGTGGGTGGATGGCAGTGTGTGGGTGTGTGGATGGCAGTGTGTGTGTGTGTGTGGATGGCAGTGTGTGTGTGTGTGTGTGTGGATGGCTGTGTGTGTGTGTGTGTGTGTGTGTGTGTGGGTGGCAGTGTGTTTGGGTGGCAGTGTGTGTGTGTGGATGGCAGTGTGTGTGTGTGTGTGGATGGCAGTGTTTGTGTGTGTGTGTGTGTGGGTGGCAGTGTGTGTGTGTGTGTGTGTGGGTGGCAGTGTGTGTGTGTGAATGGATGGCAGTGTGTGTGTGTGGGTGGATGGCAGTGTGTGTGTGTGTGTGGATGGCAGTGTGTGTGTGTGTGTGTGGGTGGCAGTGTTTGTGTGTGTCTGGAATGCAGTGTGTGTGTGTGTGTGTGTGGGTGGCAGTGTTTGTGTGTGTCTGGAATGCAGTGTGTGTGTGTGAGTGTGTCTGGATGGCAGTGTGTGTGTGTGTGTTTGTGGATGTCAGTGTGTGTGTGTATGTGTGTGGGTGGATGGCAGTGTGTGGGTGTGTGTTGATGGCTGTGTGTGTGTGTGTGTGTGGGTGTATGGCAGTTTGTGTGTGTGGGTGGATGTCAGTGTGTGTGTGTGGGTGGATGGCAGTGTGTGGGTGTGTTGATGGCAGTGTGTGTGTGTGTGTGTGTGTGGATGGCAGTGTGTGTGTGTGTGGATGGCAGTGTGTGTGTGTGTGTGTGTGTGTGTGTGGATGGCAGTGTGTGTGTGTGTGGGTGGATGGCAGTGTGTGTGTGTGGGTGGATGGCAGTGTGTGTGTGTATGTGGATGGCAGTGTGTGTGTGTGTGTGGGTGGATGGCAGTGTGTGTGTGTGTGTGGGTGGATGGCAGTGTGTGTGTGTGGGTGGATGGCAGTGTGTGTGTGTATGTGGATGGCAGTGTGTGTGTGTATGTGGATGGCAGTGTGTGTGTGTGTGGGTGGGTGGATGGCAGTGTGTGTGTGTGTGGGTGGATGGCAGTGTGTGTGTGTATGTGGATGGCAGTGTGTGTGTGTGTGGGTGGATGGCAGTGTGTGTGTGTGTGGATGGCAGTGTGTGTGTGTGTGTGGATGGCAGTGTGTGTGTGTGTGTGTGTGTGTGTGGTTTGGCTGTGTGTGTGTGTGTGTGTGTGTGGGTGGCAGTGTGTTTGGGTGGCAGTGTGTGTGTGTGGATGGCAGTGTGTGTGTGTGTGTGGATGGCAGTGTTTGTGTGTGTGTGTGTGTGGGTGGCAGTGTGTGTGTGTGTGTGTGGGTGGCAGTGTGTGTGTGTGTGTGGGTGGCAGTGTGTGTGTGTGTGTGTGGATGGCAGTGTGTGTGTGTGTGTGTGTGGTTGGCAGTGTGTGTGTGTGAATGGATGGCAGTGTGTGTGTGTGGGTGGATGGCAGTGTGTGTGTGTGTGTGTGTGGGTGGCAGTGTGTGTGTGTGTCTGGATGGCAGTGTGTGTGTGTGTGTGTGTGGGTGGCAGTGTGTGTGTGTGTCTGGATGGCAGTGTGTGTGTGTGTGTTTGTGGATGGCAGTGTGTGTGTGTGTGTGGATGGCAGTGTGTGTGTGTGTGTGTGTGTGTGTGTGTGTGTGGGTGGATGGCATTGTGTGTGTGTGTGTTGATGGCAGTGTGTGTGTGTGTGTGTGGGTGTATGGCAGTTTGTGTGTGTGGGTGGATGGCAGTGTGTGTGTGTGGGTGGATGGCAGTGTGTGGGTGTGTTGATGGCAGTGTGTATGTGTGTGTGTGTGGATGGCAGTGTGTGTGTGTGTGTGTGTGTGGATGGCAGTGTGTGTGTGTGTGGATGGCAGTGTGTGTGTGTGTGTGTGTGGATGGCAGTGTGTGTGTGTGTGGGTGGATGGCAGTGTGTGTGTGTGGTTGGATGGCAGTGTGTGTGTGTATGTGGATGGCAGTGTGTGTGTGTGTGTGGGTGGATGGCAGTGTGTGTGTGTGTGTATGTGGATGGCAGTGTGTGTGTGTGTGGGTGGGTGGATGGCAGTGTGTGTGTGTGGGTGGATGGCAGTGTGTGTGTGTATTTGGATGGCAGTGTGTGTGTGTGTGTGTGGGTGGATGGCAGTGTATGTGTGTGTGTGGATGGCAGTGTGTGTGTGTGTGTGTGGATGGCAGTGTGTGTGTGTGTGTGTGTGTGTGTGGATGGCAGTGTATGTTTGTCTGTGGATGGCAGTGTGTGTGTGTGTGTGTGTGTGTGTGTGGATGGCCGTGTGTGTGTGTGTGTGTGTGTGTGGATGGCAGTGTGTGTGTGTGTGTGGATGGCAGTGTGTGTGTGTGTGTGTGGGTGGATGGCAGTGTATGTGTGTGTGTGGATGGCAGTGTGTGTGTGTGTGTGTGTGTGTGTGTGTGTGGATGGCCGTGTGTGTGTATGTGTGTGTGTGTGTGTGGATGGCAGTGTGTGTGTGTGTTTGGGTGGATGGCAGTGTGTGTGTGTGTGTGTGGATGGCAGTGTGTGTGTGTGGGTGCATGGCAGTGTGTGTGTGTGTGGGTGGATGGCAGTGTGTGTGTGTGGGTGGATGGCAGTGCGTGTGTGTGTGTGGGTGGATGGCAGTGTGTGTGTGTGGGTGGATGGCAGTGTGTGTGAGTGTGTGTGTGGATTGCATTGTGTGTGTGTTTGTGGATTGCAGTGTGTGTGTGTGTGGATGGCAGTGTGTGTGTGTGTGGATGGCAGTGTGTGTGTGTTTGTGGGTGGATGGCAGTGTGTGTGTGTGTGTGTGTGTGTGTGTGTGTGTTTGTGTGGATGGCAGTGTGTGTGTGTGTGTGGATGGCAGTGTGTGCGTGTGTGTGTGTGTGGATAGCAGTGTGTGTGTGTATGTGTGTGTGTAGGTGGATGGCAGTGTGTGTGTGTGTGTGTGGATGACAGTGTGTGTGTGTGTGTGTGTGGGTGGCAGTGTGTGTGTGTGGGTGGATGGCAGTGTGTGTGTGTGTGTGGATGGCAGTGTTTGTGTGTGTGTGTGTGTGTGTGTGTGTGTGGATGGCAGTGTGTGTGTGTGGGTGAATGGCAGTGTGTGTGTGGGTGGATGGCAGTTTGTGGGTCGATGGCAGTGTGAGTGTGAATGGCAGTGTGTGTGTGTGTGTGTGGGTTGATGGCAGTGTGTGTGTGTGTAGGTGGATGGCATTGTGTGTGTGTGTGTGGACGTCAGTGTGTGTGTGTGGGTGGACGGCAGTGTGTGTGTGTGGGTGGATGGCAGTGTATGTGTGTGGATGGATGGCAGTGTGTGGGTGGATGACAGTGTGTGTGTGTGGGTGGATGGCAGTGTGTGTGTGTGTGTGTGTGTGTGAGTGGATGGCAGTGTGTTGGCTGTTGGCGGATGCCCAGCAATCACGCTTTTCTCCACCTTGCGATGAAGAATGACCCTTGATTAGTGAAAAACCTCAGGGTCATGAGCCAATTGGCGACATGAGATAATAGAACTTCACATTCAATTTCAAGGGGAGAAGTATGGGTCTAAGACTATTGTTTTAAACTGAATCAAGGTAATTATGATGCTATGATAGCAAACCTGGCTGATTGAACTGAGAATTTGGGTTGAAAGGTCGGACAGTCGAGATGCAGCAACAGACTTTTAAGGAAATATTTAATTACTCCCAACAAAGATGTATCACTGTGAGGAATAAAGCCTTTCTGACAAGGCTGCACCATGCCTGGCTGAATAAGGAAATTACGGATTGTACCAAATTGAACAAAACACAGCACAAATCTGAAAAGATTAGTGGTAAGCCTGCAGATTTGTCAGAACCAGCAAAGAATGACTTAAAAGGTAATCAAGAGTCAGGAAGAAGAGAATGAGAATAAGCCAGCCAGTAATATAAATACAGATAGTAAGAGCACTTGTAACAAGTATTTAGATCGGAAAAGAGTGACTAAAGCGAGTTCGTTGGTCCTGTTGAGAAAGAGCATGGGGAAGTGATAATGGAAAACAAGGAAATGGCAGAGGTGTTGAACAGCTATTGTATATCTGTCTTTACTGTAGAAGACTTAGATAAGTTCCCAATGACACTTGAAAATCAAGAGTGAACAGGAGGGAGGAACCTAAAACAGTCACCATCACCAACGAAAAGATGCTGGGAAAACTAGCTGACAAGTCCCCAGGACCAGATGGGCTGCATCCTAGGGTATTGACGGAAGTGGCTGCAGAGAAACTAGATGCTTTGGTTATAATCTTCCAAACTTCTTTAGATTCTGGAAGGTTCCCAGCGGATTTGAAAATAGCTAATGTAACGCCTTTATTTGAGAAAGGAGGGAGATGGAAAGCAGGAAACTACAGGGCAGTTAACCTTACATCTGTCAAAGGGAAATTGCTCGAATCCATTATTGAGGAATTATAGCAGGATACTTAGACAATCGTAATTTGATCAGACAGAGTCAGACAGAATCGCATTGAACTAATTTATTGCCGTTTTTGAGGAAGTAACAAGCAAGGTGGGTAAAGGGGAACTTGTAGATGTGGTGTACTTGGATTTCCAAAAGGCATTTGATAATAAAGTGTCACATCAAAGGTTACTACACAAGATAAGAGCATGTGGTGCGTCCACCACCCTCTGGGTGAAATAGATTTTCCTCATGTCCCCTCTAATCCTTCTACCAATCACCTTAAATCTGTGCCCCTTGGTAATTGACCTCTCCTCTAGGGGAAACAAGCCTTCCCTGTCTACTCTGCCTAAGTCCCTCATAATTTTGTACCCCTCAATCCAGTCACCCCTCAGTCTCCCCTGTTCGAAGGAAAACAACCCCAGCCTATCCAGTCTTTCCCCATTGCTGCAATTTTCAAGCCCTGGCAGCATTCTTATAAAACTCCTCTCCAGAGCTATTATGTCCTTCCTGTCATGTGGTGACCAGAACTGTACACAAGATTCCAGCTGTGGCTAAACCAGCATTTTATATAGTTCCAGCATTAAATCCCTGCTGTTGTATTTAGTACCTTGTGGTATAAAGGAAAGCATTCCATATTCCTTCTTTACCACCTTATCTACCTGCCCTGCCACCTTCAGGGACATGCACTCCAAGGTCTCTCACTTCTTCACCCCTCTCAATATCCTCCTGTTTATTGAGTATTCCCTTGTATTGTTTTTTGCATCAAGGAACCCTAGCAAACTGGAGTCAACGGCAATCAGGGGGGAAACTCTCCACTGGTTGGAGTCATACCTAGTACAAAGTAAGATGGTTGTGGTTGTTGGAAGTCAATCATCTCAGCTCCAGGACATCACTGCCGGAGTTCCTCAGGGTTGTGTCCTTGGCCCAACTATCTTCAGCTGCTTCATCAATGACCTTCCTTCCATCATAAGGTCAGAAGTGGGGATGTTCGTTGATGATTGCACAATGTTCAGCACCATTCCTGACTCCTCAGAACCTGAAGCAGTCCATGTCCAAATGCAGCAAGACCTGGACAATATCCAAGTAACACTCATGCCACACAAATGCTAGGCAATGACCATCTCCAACAAGAGAGAATCCAACCATTGCCCCCTGATGTTCATTGGCATTACCATTACTGAATCGCCCGCTATTAACATCCTGGGGGTTACCATTGACCAGAAACTGAACTGGTCCAGCCATATAAATACTATGGCTGGAAGAACAAGTCAGAGGCTGGGAGTTATGTGACGAGTAACTCATCTCCTGACTCCCCAAAGCCTGTCCACCATCTGTAAGGCACAAGTCAGGAGTGTGATCCACACTTGCCTGGATGAGTGCAGCTCCCACAACACTCAAGAAGCTGAACACCATCCAGGACAAAGTGGCCTGCTTGATTGGCACCACATCCACCATCACTAACATGCACTTCCTCCATCATAGGTGCATAGTGGCAGCAATGTGTACAATCTGCAAGATGCAGTGCAGAAACTCACCATCTCAACACACCTTCCACAACCACTACCACCTCGAAGGACAAGGGCAGCAGATGCATGGAAACACCACCACCTGGAAGTTCCCCTCCAAGTCACTCACCATCCTGACCTGGAACTGTATCACCATTCCTTCACTGTCACTGGGTCAAAATCCTGGAACTCCCTCCCTACACCACAGGGACTGCAGTGGCTCAAGAAGACAGCTCACCACCACCTTCTCAAGGGGCAATTAGGGATGGGCAATAAATGCTGGCCCGGCTAGTGAAGCCCACATCCCGTGAAATAATTTTTAAAAGTAGCCACACCCCCTGCCCTTACCCCATAGTCCTGTAAATGTTCAATTTTCAATATTTATCCAATTCCTCTTTTGAAGGTTACTATTGAATCTGCTTCCACCGCCCTTTCAGGCAGCGCCTTCCAGATCACAACAACTCACTGGGTAAATTAATTTCTCCTCTTCTCCCCCTCTGGTATTTCGTCAGTTATCTTATTCGGTGTCCCTCTGGTTCCTGACCCTCCTGCCAGTGGAAACAATTTCTCCTCATTAGCAAATGTGAAGGGCTAAACCCTCACACTGTATATCTTTATAAAATATATAAGGATATGCTAATCAATATTTTAAAATTTTTTAAATTGTACAGCGACCTTTAAAATGGCTGAAACTGTGACCCCCGAACAAAAGAAGCCGCTTGGCAGTTTTAGGAAAACTCACTCCTTGTTAGCTCTGAGGAGCCCTAATGACCCCTGTGGACCATACAGCCCAACTTCAAAGAGAGCCATACAAAGGTCATCTGCATTTAATAACCCAGGCTGGCCAGAAAGAGATGGATTGTCTTCTAAGTTAAAGGCCCCGCAACCTTCCTTTTAATTCCTAATGGCTGAGATATTTAACAGTCATCGGAGTTGAGACAATTGATACACATCCTTTGTCAAGGATGGTGGAGAGGTGGGAGTCATGTGACATGGGCCATGGAACAAGTAATATTGCCTTGTTGAACTAAAAAGCTCGGTCTGCTGTTTAATATCTGACGAGCCGGCCACATCGAAGGAGTTCTGGCGCAGGTTGGATATCGGGCCTCATCCACCCTGCTTCTGGTGAAAGCTCCATACCTTCATCTACAAGACTGATACATCTCTGCGTGCCTATCTCATCTTGGGAAGTCAACATCACCAAAAAAGTGAATTCTACAACATCAGTTTTCAGCCCACCAACCTCTGTGAAGGAATATCTCATCAGATTTTGATTCTGGACTCTGGACTCATGTGAAACCATATTTCTTTTTTCTGTGGTCTCTGTACTGTCAATCTTTCTTTTCTCTACCCCTGTCTTTACTATCTGAATGTGAGGGGGATGTTGTAAACTCTCTTTTCGTGATTTGAGTGTGTGAAAATAAACTAACCCTTTGAGTTCATCCTACCTCGGGTTATTAAACGAAAATTGGATCGCACGAAAACCAAGGAGCTGGGAAAGACACCACCACTTATAAAGAGAGAAATAAATCAAAAACACCTGTTTACGGATGGGTGGTGAGAAGAGACATTAAATTAACCCCTCCTTTTACCTGTCCGTAACACAAGATAGCTCATCATTCTGAACGCTTCTGTTCAGCCTCCCTTCTCTGGCTTTCTCTGCTCTGAGGAGAACAATCCCAGTTTATACAGTCTCTCCAAAAAAAACCAGAAAATTGAAAATGCAAAGGTTTCCTTTTTTGTAGGAGAGTTCAGCAGTTTGGAAGGGAGCAAGTTGCATTGATCAGCCCAGCAAGCCAGCCATCACCGAGGGTGCAAAAGGGTGCCACACTGGATATGCCAGCTTCTCACCCTCCCTGCTGCCACTTTCTGCAGGGCACTGGGCAGAGCCCATACACTGTGCTGCTTTGGGAGAGACCCGTCCTGTCTCCCCCGCCTTGTTCCAACAGCACAGACTGTCCCCCCGATACCCAGCATCGCTGCTTGAGCTCCTGCAGTGAACGCTTCAACTGCAGGTTTGCATTTTCAAAGCCCTTGTGAGGTTATTGCCTGAAAAGACAAACTCATTTTTCTGTATCGTCCTTGACTACCGCAGGACATCCCAAAGCATTTACAACCGAGTTCTTTCTTTGAAGTGTAGTCACTCAACAGCCTCCATTTTAAACACGGCAATCTCCCACAAAGAGTGGCATGATAATAACTGGATATTCTGGTTTTATGATCTTGATTGAGGGATGAATATCAGCCCCAGGACACACACTTCTTCATAAGAGGGCAGATCTCAGTTTTACATCTTAACAGATAGGAGGCACGTCCGACAGTGCGGCGCTCCCTCAGTACTGACCCTCCGACAGTGCAGCACTCCCTCAGTACTGAACCTCTGACAGTGCAGCACTCCCTCAGTACTGAACCTCCGACAGTGCAGCATTCCCTCAGTACTGACCCTCCGACAGTGCAGCACTCCCTCAGTACTGACTCTCCAACAGTGCGGCGCTCCCTCAGTACTCACCCTCCAACATTGCGGCACTCCTTCAGTACTAACCCTCCAACAATGTGGCACTCCCTCAGTACTGACTGTCCAACAGTGCGGCCCTCCCTCAGTACTGACCCTCTGACAGTGCGGCGCTCCCTCAGTACTCACCCTCCAACATTGCGGCACTCCTTCAGTACTAACCCTCCGACAGTGTGGCACTCCCTCAGTACTGACCCTCCAACAGTGCGACACCCCATCATTACTGGCCCTCCAACAAAGTGGTACTCCCTCAGTACTGACCCTCCAACAGTGCAGCACTCACTCAGTACTGACCCTCCTACAGTGCTGCACTCCATCATTACTGGCCCTCCAACAATGTGGCACTCCTTCAGTACTGACCCTCCAACAGTGCGGCGCTCCCTTAGTACTGACCCTCTGACAGTGCAGCACTCCCTCAGTACTGACTGTCCAACAGTGCGGCTCTCCCTCAGTACTGACCCTCTGACAGTGTGGCGCTCCCTCAGTACTCACCCTCCAACATTGCGGCACTCCCTCAGTACTGACCCTCCAACAGTGTGGCACTCCCTCAGTACTGACCCTCCAACAGTGCGACACCCCATCATTACTGGCCCTCCAACAATGTGGCACTCCTTCAGTACTGACCCTCTGACAGTGCGGCACTACCTCAGTACTCACCCTCCAACATTGCGCCACTCCTTCAGTACTAACCCTCCGACAGTGTGGCACTCCCTCAGTACTGACCCTCCAATAGTGCGACACTCCATCATTACTGGCCCTCCAACAAAGTGGTACTCCCTCAGTACTGACCCTCCAACAGTGCAGCACTCACTCAGTACTGACCCTCCGACAGTGCGGCACTCCCTCAGTACTGACCATCCGACAGTGCGGCGCTCCCTCATTACTGACCCTCCAACAGTGCAGCACTCACTCAGTACTGACCCTCCAATAGTGTGACACCCCATCGTTACTGGCCCTCCAACAATGTGGCACTCCTTCAGTACTGACCCTCCGACAGTGCGGCGCTCCCTCTCCAATAATGGAGAACTCACTCAGTACAGCACTGGAGTATGATCCTGGATTTGTACTCTCGTCTGTGGAGTGGGATTTGAACCCACCACCTCCTGACCCAGGAGCGAGGGAGGTACTTGCTGAGCCAGAGCAGACATCATAACCTCCCTCATTCACATTTGGCAAACAATTCGCTGACAAGAAATGACTTGTTTCGTTTTGCCCCTGATAACTACCCAGCGCCCACTACTCCTCAATGGCTGGAGACCAGATTGGTTTACTTGTGTGGCCCCTCCATCTACATGGGGGGCACTTGCTCCTCTTTAGTAAATGGAATATATTCACCAAAAGGCACAAGTGTGCAGAGCACGGGATGGAAGGTTGGGTTGGGTGTTGGGGGGGCGGGGGGGGGTGGTGGTAAAGGCAGCCATTGTGCATCTCTTTCAATGTGCTAACAGAAGAGCAATGGGCCAAATGGCCTCCTGAGCTGCAAAATTCTACCGGTTGCAGGGGAAGGGAAGAAATCAGCCAGGACGTCCCATTTCTGATCACTCTCCACCACCACTCCCCGCCTTCCTCACCCGCTAGCCTTCTGCTGGAGCTTAATATGAGGGCAGGACGAGGTTTCCTGCAGTCCAACAGCCAGCAGGCACCCTAGGGTGACACCCGTTTGGCTTTTTTTTTTTGGTCTAGGGGTGTGGGCGGGCTAACGTTCCAGCCCTGATCCCATTTGAGATCAACACCTTCGTGATGGCGGTGGAGAATAAAAATGCCTCAAGAAAAAAATAACTTTGGGGGTGGCGCAGAGAGGAAGAGAAATCACCGACCTTTCTAGTGCGCTCTTACTCAAAATCAACATCCTGATCTTCAAATGCTTTGATTCCCATTTGTTATCTATAATCCTCTGCCAGGAAGGCGAGATTAAAATCACTAGAGTGTCCACACACACACACACTGTGATATTCCCATGATGGGTATTATTCAGCATGAAGTAATGGAAAGTGATGTATTATTAATGACACTCAATCTCCAAACCCATATCCAGCCATTAACGCTCTGTGTTAACGATCTCTTCAAATACCCGAGACAGATCTCAGGATTGATAGTCCCTCTTGCCATTCCGAGCGTGTCCGCTCATGGTCCAATTTAATTCTCTGCCTGGTAATCCAATCTCGTTTGTTTCCTATTTCAGAGGCTGGGTCCGGTGGGATCCGAGCCTCAGACTCACCTGGATCAGATTCCTTTAAGATCTGTATATTTGGAAGGTTATTTTTGTGCCCAGTAAAATGAGAGGCGTTGGCAGGATTAATGGCAACGCTTCTATTTTGGGCATTTACTATATTCAGAAGGGAAGGGGGACCCTGTACCGCAGTGAGAGTCAGTACCTTCAGGAGAGGAGGGGGACCTGTACCCCAGTGAGAGTCAGCACCTTCAGGAGAGGAGGGGACCTGTACCCCAGTGAGAGTCTGCACCTTCAGGAGAGGAGGGGGACCTGTACCCCAGTGAGAGTCAGCACCTTCAGGAGAGGAGGGGGACCTGTACCCCAGTGAGAGTCAGTACCTTCAGGAGAGGAGGGGGACCTGTACCCCAGTGAGAGTCAGTACCTTCAGGAGAGGAGGGGACCCTGTACCCCAGTGAGAGTCAGCACCTTCAGGAGACGAGGGGGACCTGTACCCCAGTGAGCGTCAGTACCTTCAGGAGGGGAGGGGACCTGTACCCCAGTGAGAGTCAGTACCTTCAGGAGAGGAGGGGACCTGAACCCCAGTGAGAGTCAGCACCTTCAGGAGAGGAGGGGGACCTGTACCCCAGTGAGAGTCAGTACCTTCAGGAGAGGAGGGGACCTGTACCCCAGTGAGAGTCAGTACCTTCAGGAGAGGAGGGGACCTGTACCCCAGTGAGAGTCAGTACCTTCAGGAGAGGAGGGGGACCCATACCCCAGTGAGAGTCAGTACCTTCAGGAGAGGAGGGGGACCTGTACCCCAGTGAGAGTCAGCACCTTCAGGAGAGGAGGGGGACCTGTACCCCAGTGAGAGTCAGTACCTTCAGGAGACAAGGGGGACATGTACCCCAGTGAGAGTCAGCACCTTCAGGAGAGGAGGGGGACCTGTACCCCAGTGAGAGTCAGCACCTTCAGGAGAGGAGGGGGACCTGTACCCCAGTGAGAGTCAGCACCTTCAGAGAGGAGGGGGACCTGTACCCCAGTGAGAGTCAGGACCTTCAGAGAGGAGGGGACCTATACCCCAGTGAGAATCAGCACCTTCAGAGGAGTATCAAATCAGTGGGATTCATTCAAATGCGAGATTCTACGGGCACAGTGCAGACATGTCCCTACAAAGAAAAATGGTGGGACTGCCAAATAAAGAGCACCCTGGTTATCCAGTAGCATTCAGGCCAAGAAAAAGCAGAATATAAAGCCTATGACAGTTATAAAAACTTAATATTGTAGAAAGCCCTGAGGTGTATTGAAAGTACAGGAGTGAAGGTGAGAAAAGAAATCAGGAAAGCAAAGATAGGATATGAAAAAATATTGGCAGGGTTTTTATGAATTATTCATCCACAGGATGTGGGTGTCACTGGCTGGGCCCAGCATTTATTGCCCATCCCTAGTTTCCCCTTGAGAAGGTGGTGGTGAGCTGCCTGCTTGAACCGCTGCAGTCCAGTTCCTTTTCAGAGATTGGTCTCAAAACGTTAACTCTGTTTCTCTCTCCGCAGATGCTGCCAGACCTGCTGAGTTTTTCCAGCATTTTCTGTTTTCATTCTCAATGAGCTCTTTGTCTCCGTCTTCAATAAGGAGGGGGATGATGCAGACATTCGAGTGGAAGGGGAAGACTGCAAACATATTAGATACGATAAGCATAGTGAGAGAGGAAGCACTGGAGGGAGTGACATCCTCGAAGGTGGATCAATCACCAGGGCCAAATGGATTATATCCCAGGCCATTAATGGAAGCCATGGAGGAAATAGCGGATACTCTGAGAATCATTTTCCAACCCTATCTAGATACAGACGAGGTACCAGAGGATTGGGTGCAGTTGGAGGTGGGGGGAGGGCGATCTGCAAATATTGGAAAACATTGCACCAATATTTAAAAAGCGTGTAAGGGAGAGGCCAGATAATTTTAAGCCAGTCAGTCTGACTTCAGTGGTGAGCAACTTATTGGAATTAACTGTGAGAGACAGGATAGGTTTTCACTTAGAAAGGCACGGGTTGATCAGGGACAGTCAGCATGGATTTGTTAGGGGAAGATTGTGTCTTACTTCATAGAATTTTTTGGGAGGAAGTAACAAGGATTGATGAGGGTTGTGCAGTGGATGTTGTCTACATGGATTTTAGTAAGGCGTTTGACAAGGTCCTACATGGCAGACCGTTCAGAAATATGAGATCCTGTAAGATATGGGGAAAGGTGGCAAATTGGATCCAAAAATTGGCTCAGCGACAGCAAACAGGGTAATGGTCGATAGATGTTTTTGCCAATGGAGGGCAGTTTCCTGTGGTGTTCCAGAGGACTCAGCGTTGGAGCCCTTGCTGTTTATCATATATATTAAAGATCTGGACTTAAATGGGGGAGGCATGATTGGGAAATTTGCAGATGACACAAAAATTGGCCGTGTAGTTGATAGTGAAGAGGTTAGCTGCTGTCTCCACAATGATATAAATGGCTTGGTTGAGTGGGCAGAAAAGCGGCAAATGGAATTCAATCTGGAAAAGTGTGAGGTAATGCATTTGGGGAGGGCAAACAAAGCCAGGGAATAGGGAATACCCAATAAACGGGAGGATATTGAGAAGGGTTGAGGAAGTGAGAGACCTTGGACTGCATGTCCACAGATATGAAATGCTTTCCTTTATTGGATGAGGTATTGAATACAACAGCAGGGATGTAATTCTGGAACTATGTAAGATGCTGGTTAGGCCACATCTGGAATTTTGTGTACAGTTCTAGGCACCACATTACTGGAAGGACATAATTGCTCTAGAAAGAGTACAGAGGAGATTTACAAGAATGCTGTCAGGGCTTGAAAATTGCAGCTATGGGGAAAAATTGGATAGGCTATGGTTGTTTTCCTTATAACAGAGGAGAGGCTGAGGGGTGACCTAATTGAGGTGAACAAAATTGAGGGTAGACAGTAAAGACTTGATTCCCCTCAATGAGGGGTCAGTTACCGGAGGGCACAGATTTAAGCTGATTGGTTGAAGGATCAGAGGGGACATGGAGAAAAACGTTTTCACCTAGAGTGTGGTGGGCTTCTGGAATTCACAGCCTAAGTCGATGGTTGAGGCTGAAACGCTCAACTCGTTTAAAAGGCACTTGGATCTGCATCTGAACCTGTGAGGCTACAGACCAGGGGCTGGAAAGTGGGATTAAAATGAGCAGCTAGTTTTTTTTTATCTTTTTCTGGCCGGCACAAACATGATGGGCTGAATGGCCTCTTTCTGCGCCATAACTTTTCAATGGTTCTAGGAAAGGACCCTGTACCCCAGTGAGAGTCAGCACCTTCAGGAGAGGAGGGGGACCCCTACCCCAGTGAGAGTCAGCACCTTCAGGAGAGGAGGGGGACCCCTACCCCAGTGAGAGTCAGCACCTTCAGGAGAGGAGGGGGACCTGTACCCCAGTGAGTGTCAGCACCTTCAGGAGAGGAGGGGGACCTGTACCCCAGTGAGAGTCAGCACCTTCAGGAGAGGAGGGGACCTGTACCCCAGTGAGAGTCAGCACCTTCAGGAGAGGAGGGGGACCAATACACCAGTGAGACTCAGCACCTTCAGGAGAGGAGGGGGACCCGTACCCCAGTGAGAGTCAGCACTTTCAGGAGAGGAGGGTGACCCTGTACCCCAGTGAGAGTCAGCACCTTCAGGAGAGGAGGGGGACCTGTACCCCAGTGAGAGTCAGCACCTTCAGGAGAGGAGTGGGACCCTGTACCCCAGTGAGAGTCAGCACCTTCAGGAGAGGAGGAGCCCTGTACCCCAGTGAGAATCAGCACCTTCAGGAGAGGAGGGGGAACTGTACCCCAGTGAGAGTCAGCACCTTCAGGAGAGGAGGGGGACCTGTACCCCAGTGAGAGTCAGCACCTTCAGGAGAGGAGGGGACCTGTACCCCAGTGAGAATCAGCACCTTCAGGAGAGGAGGGGGAACTGTACCCCAGTGAGAATCAGCACCTTCAGAGGAGTATCAAATCAGTGGGAGGCATTCAAATGCGAGATTCTACGGGCACAGCGCAGACATGTCCCTACAAAGAAAAATGGTGGGACTGCCAAATCTAGAGCACCCTGGTTATCCAGTAGCATTCAGGCCAAGAAAAAGCAGAATATAAAGCCTATGACAGTTATAAAAACTTAATACTGTAGAAAGCCTTGAAGAGTATTGAAAGTACAGGAGTGAAGGTGAGAAAAGAAATCATGAAAGCAAAGATAGGATATGAAAAAATATTGGCAGGGTTTTTATGAATTATTCATCCACAGGATGTGTGTGTCACTGGCTGGGCCCAGCATTTATTGCCCATCCCTAGTTTCCCCTTGAGATGGTGGTGGTGAGCTGCCTGCTTGAACCGCTGCAGTCCAGTTCCTTTTCAGAGATTGGTCTCAAAACGTTAACTCTGTTTCTCTCTCCGCAGATGCTGCCAGACCTGCTGAGTTTTTCCAGCATTTTCTGTTTTCATTCTCAATGAGCTCTTTGTCTCCGTCTTCAATAAGGAGGGGGATGATGCAGACATTCGAGTGGAAGGGGAAGAGTGCAAAAATATTAGCTACGATAAGCATAGTGAGAGAGGAAGCACTGGAGAGAGTGACATCCTCGAAGGTGGATCAATCACCAGGGCCAAATGGATAATATCCCAGGCCATTAATGGAAGCCATGGAGGAAATAGCGGATACTCTGAGAATCATTTTCCAACCCTATCTAGATACAGACGAGGTACCAGAGGATTGGGGGCGGTTGGCGGGGGGTGGGGGGAGGGTGGGGTTCTGCAAATATTGGAAAACATTGCACCAATATTTAAAAAGCGTGTAAGGGAGGGCCAGAAAATTATAAGCCAGTCAGTCTGACTTCAGTGGTGAGCAACTTATGGGAATTAACTGTGAGAGACAGGATAAGTTTTCACTTAGAAAGGCACGGGTTGATCAGGGACAGTCAGCATGGATTTGTTAGGGGAAGATTGTGTCTTACTAACTTCATAGAATTTTTTGGGAGGAAGTAACAAGGATTGATGAGGGTTGTGCAGTGGATGTTGTCTGCATGGATTTTAGTAAGGCGTTTGACAAGGTCCTACATGGCAGACCGGTCAGAAATATGAGATCCCGTAAGATATAGGGAAAGGTGGCAAATTGGATCCAAAAATTGGCTCAGCGACAGGAAACAGGGTAATCGTCGATAGATGTTTTTGCCAATGGAGGGCAGTTTCCTGTGGTGTTCCAGAGGACTCAGCGTTGGAGCCCTTGCTGTTTATCATATATATTAAAGATCTGGACTTAAATGGGGGAGGCATGATTGGGAAATTTGCAGATGACGCAAAAATTGGCCGTGTAGTTGATAGTGAAGAGGTTAGCTGCTGTCTCCACAATGATATAAATGGTTTGGTTGAGTGGGCAGAAAAGCGGCAAATGGAA
This sequence comes from Carcharodon carcharias, assembly GCF_017639515.1. NCBI lineage: Eukaryota > Metazoa > Chordata > Chondrichthyes > Lamniformes > Lamnidae > Carcharodon > Carcharodon carcharias. The sequence continues at coordinate 6,758,316 of NC_054502.1, forward strand.
TTCAATCTGGAAAAGTGTGAGGTAATGCATTTGGGGAGGGCAAACAAAGCCAGGGAATAGGGAATACACAATAAACGGGAGAATATTGAGAAGGGTTGAGGAAGTGAGAGACCTTGGACTGCATGTCCGCAGGTCCCTGGAGGTGGCAGGACAGGCGGATAAGGTGGTAAAGAAAGCATATGGAATGCTTTCCTTTATTGGACGAGGTATTGAATACAACAGCAGGGATGTAATTCTGGAACTATGGAAAATGCTGCTTAGGCCACATCTGGAATTTTGTGTACAGTTCTGGGCACCACATTACTGGAAGGACATAATTGCTCTGGAAAGAGTACAGAGGAGATTTACAAGAATGCTGTCAGGGCTTGAAAATTGCAACTATGGGGAAAGATTGGATAGGCTATGGTTGTTTTCCTTACAACAGAGGAGAGGCTGAGGGGTGACCTAATTGAGGTGTACAAAATTGAGGGGGCTAAATAGGGTAGACAGTAAAGACTTGATTCCCCTCAATGAGGGGTCAGTTACCAGGGGGCACAGATTTAAGGTGATTGGTAGAAGGATCAGAGGGGACATGGAGAAAAACTTTTTCACCCAGAGGGTGCTGGACGTCTGGAATTCAAAGCCTAAGTCGGTGGTTGAGGCTGAAATGCTCAACACATTTAAAAGGCACTTGGATCTGCATCTGAACCTGTGAGGCTACAGACCAGGGGCTGGAAAGTGGGATTAAAATGAGCAGCTAGTTATTTTTTTATCTTTTTATGGCCGGCACTTACATGATGGGCTGAATGGCCCCTTTCTGCGCCATAACTTTTCAATGGTTCTAGGAGAGGACCCTGTACCCCAGTGAGAGTCAGCACCTTCAGGAGAGGAGGGGACCTGTACCCCAGTGAGAGTCAGCACCTTCAGGAGAGGAGGGGACCTGTACCCCAGTGAGAGTCAGCACCTTCAGGAGAGGAGGGGACCTGTACCCCAGTGAGAGTCAGCACCTTCAGGAGAGGAGGGGACCTGTACCCCAGTGAGAGTCAGCACCTTCAGGAGAGGAGGGGACCTGTACCCCAGTGAGAGTCAGCACCTTCAGGAGAGGAGGGGACCTGTACCCCAGTGAGAGTCAGCACCTTCAGGAGAGGAGGGGGACCTGTACCCCAGTGAGAGTCAGCACCTTCAGGAGACGAGGGGGACCCCGTACCCCAGTGAGAGTCAGCACCTTCAGGGGAGGAGGGGACCTGTACCCCAGTGAGAGTCAGCACCTTCAGGAGAGGAGGGGACCTGTACCCCAGTGAGAGTCAGCACCTTCAGGAGAGGAGGGGATCTGTACCCCAGTGAGAGTCAGCACCTTCAGGAGAGGAGGGGGACCTGTACCCCAGTGAGAGTCAGCACCTTCAGGAGAGGAGGGGGACCTATACCCAGTGAGAGTCAGCACCTTCAGGAGAGGAGGGAGACCCTGTACCCCAGTGAGAATCAGCACCTTCAGGAGAGGAGGGGGACATGTACCCCAGTGAGAGTCAGCACCTTCAGGAGAGGAGGGGGACCCGTACCCCAAGGAGAGTCAGTACCTTCAGGAGAGGAGGGGGACCTGTACCCCAGTGAGAGTCAGCACCTTCAGGAGAGGAGGGGGACCTGTACCCCAGTGAGAGTCAGCACCTTCAGGAGAGGAGGGGATCTGTACCCCAGTGAGAGTCAGCACCTTCAGGAGAGGAGGGGGCCCTGTACCCCAGTGAGAGACAGCACCTTCAGGAGAGGAGGGGGACCTGTACCCCAGTGAGAGTCAGCACCTTCAGGACAGGAGGGGGACCTGTACCCCAGTGAGAGTCAGCACCTTCAGGACAGGAGGGGGACCTGTACCCCAGTGAGAGTCAGCACCTTCAGGAGAGGAGCTGGACCTGTACCACAGTGAGAGTCAGCACCTTCAGGAGAGGATTGGGAACTGTACCCCAGTGAGAGTCAGCACCTTCAGGGGAGGAGGGGACCTGTACCCCAGTGAGAATCAGCACCTTCAGAGGAGTATCAAATCAGTGGGAGGCATTCAAATGCGAGATTCTACGGGCACAGTGCAGACATGTCCCTACAAAGAAAAATGGTGGGACTGCCAAATCTAGAGCACCCTGGTTATCCAGTAGCATTCAGGCCAAGAAAAAGCAGAATATAAAGCCTATGACAGTTATAAAAACTTAATATTGTAGAAAGCCTTGAAGAGTATTGAAAGTACAGGAGTGAAGGTGAGAAAAGAAATCATGAAAGCAACGATAGGATATGAAAAAATATTGGCAGGGTTTTTATGAATTATTCATCCACAGCATGTGGGTGTCACTGGCTCGCCCCAGCATTTATTGCCCATCCCTAGTTTCCCCTTGAGGAGGTGGTGGTGAGCTGCCTGCTTGAACCGCTGCAGTCCAGTTCCTTTTCAAAGATTGGTCTCAAAACGTTAACTCTGTTTCTCTCTCCGCAGATGCTGCCAGACCTGCTGAGTTTTTCCAGCATTTTCTGTTTTCATTCTCAATGAGCTCTTTGTCTCCGTCTTCAATAAGGAGGGGGATGATGCAGACATTCGAGTGGAAGGGGAAGAATGCAAAAATATTAGCTACGATAAGCATAGTGAGAGAGGAAGCACTGGAGAGAGTGACATCCTCGAAGGTGGATCAATCACCAGGGCCAAATGGATAATATCCCAGGCCATTAATGGAAGCCATGGAGGAAATAGCGGATACTCTGAGAATCATTTTCCAACCCTATCTAGATACAGACGAGGTACCAGAGGATTGGGTGCAGTTGGAGGGGGGTCGCGGTCTGCAAATATTGGAAACCAATATTTAAAAAGCGTGTAAGGGAGAGGCCAGATAATTATAAGCCAGTCAGTCTGACTTCAGTGGTGAGCAACTTATTGGAATTAACTGTGAGAGACAGGATAAGTTTTCACTTAGAAAGGCACGGGTTGATCAGGGACAGTCAGCATGGTTTTGTTAGGGGAAGATTGTGTCTTACTTACTTCATAGAATTTTTTGGGAGGAAGTAACAAGGATTGATGAGGGTAGTGCAGTGGATGTTGTCTGCATAGATTTTAGTAAGGCGTTTGACAAGGTCCTACATGGCAGACCGGTCAGAAATATGAGATCCTGTAAGATATGGGGAAAGGTGGCAAATTGGATCCAAAAATTGGCTCAGCGACAGGAAACAGGGTAATGGTCGATAGATGTTTTTGCCAATGGAGGGCAGTTTCCTGTGGTGTTCCAGAGGACTCAGCGTTGGAGCCCTTGCTGTTTATCATATATATTAAAGATCTGGACTTAAATGGGGGAGGCATGATTGGGAAATTTGCAGATGACACAAAAATTGGCCGTGTAGTTGATAGTGAAGAGGTTAGCTGTTGTCTCCACAATGATATAAATGGCTTGGTTGAATGGGCAGAAAAGCGGCAAATGAAATTCAATCTGGAAAAGTGTGAGGTAATGCATTTGGGGAGGGCAAACAAAGCCAGGAAATAGGGAATACACAATAAACGGGAGAATATTGAGAAGGGTTGAGGAAGTGAGAGACCTTGGACTGCATGTCCGCAGGTCGCTGGAGGTGGCAGGACAGGCGGATAAGGTGGTAAAGAAAGCATATGGAATGCTTTCCTTTATTGGACGAGGTATTGAACACAACAGCAGGGATGTAATTCTGGATCTATGTAAAATGCTGCTTAGGCCACATCTGGAATTTTGTGTACAGTTCTGGGCACCACATTACTGGAAGGACATAATTGCTCTGGAAAAAGTACAGAGGAGATTTACAAGAATGCTGTCAGGGCTTGAAAATTGCAGCTATGGGGAAAGATTGGATAGGCTATGGTTGTTTTCCTTACAACAGAGGAGAGGCTGAGGGGTGACCTAATTGAGGTGTACAAAATTGAGGGGGCTAAATAGGGTAGACAGTAAAGACTTGATTCCCCTCAATGAGGGGTCAGTTACCAGGGGGCACAGATTTAAGGTGATTGGTAGAAAGATTAGCGGGGACATGGAGAAAAACTTTTTCACCCAGAGGGTGTTGGGCATCTGGAATTTACAGCCTAAGTCGGTGGTTGAGGCTGAAACGCTCAACACATTTAAAAGGCACTTGGATCTGCATCTGAACCTGTGAGGCTACAGACCAGGGGCTGGAAAGTGGGATTAAAATGAGCAGCTAGTTATTTTTTTATCTTTTTATGGCCGGCACTTACATGATGGGCTGAATGGCCTCTTTCTGCGCCATATCTTTTCAATTGTTCTAGGAAAGGACCCTGTACCCCAGTGAGAGTCAGCACCTTCAGGAGAGGAGGGGTCCTGTACCCCAGTGAGAGTCAGCACCTTCAGGAGAGGAGGGGACCTGTACCCTAGTGAAAGTCAGCACCTTCAGGAGAGGAGGGGACCTGTACCCCAGTGAGAGTCAGCACCTTCAGGAGAGGAGGGGGACCTGTACCCCAGTGAGAGTCAGCACCTTCAGGAGAGGAGAGGGACCTATACCCCAGTGAGAGTCAGCACCTTCAGGAGAGGAGGGGGACCTGTACACCAGTGAGAGTCAGCACCTTCAGGAGAGGAGGGGGACCTGTACCCCAGTGAGAGTCAGCACCTTCAGGAGAGGAGGGGGACCTGTACCCCAGTGAGAGTCAGCACCTTCAGGAGAGGAGGGGACCTGTACCCCAGTGAGAGTTAGCACCTTCAGGAGAGGAGGGGGACCTGTACCCCAGAGAGAGTCAGCACCTTCAGGAGAGGAGGGGACCTCTACCCCAGTGACAGTCAGCACCTTCAGGGGAGGAGGGGGACCCTATACCCCAGTGAGAGTCAGCACCTTCAGGGGAGGAGGGGGACCCTATACCCCAGTGAGAGTCAGCGCCTTCAGGAGAGGAGGGGGACCTGTACCCCAGTGAGAGTCAGCACCTTCAGGAGAGGAGGGGGACCTGTACCCCAGTGAGAGTCAGTACCTTCAGGGGAGGAGGGGGACCTGTACCCCAGTGAGAGTCAGCACCTTCAGGAGAGGAGGGGGACCTGTACCCCAGTGAGAGTCAGCACCTTCAGGAGAGGAGGGGGACCTGTACCCCAGTGAGAGTCAGTACCTTCAGGGGAGGAGGGGGACCCTATACCCCAGTGAGAGTCAGCGCCTTCAGGAGAGGAGGGGGACCTGTACCCCAGTGAGAGTCAGCGCCTTCAGGAGAGGTGGGGGACCTGTACCCCAGTGAGAGTCAGCACCTTCAGGAGAGGAGGGGGACCTGTACCCCAGTGAGAGTCCGCATCTTCAGGAGAGGAAGGGGACCTGCACCCCAGTGAGAGTCAGCACCTTCAGGAGAGGAGGGGGACCTGTACCCCAGTGAGAGTCAGCACCTTCAGGAGAGGTGGGGGTCCTGTACCCCAGTGAGAGTCAGCACCTTCAGGAGAGAAGGGGGACCTGTACCCCAGTGAGAGTCAGCACCTTCAGGAGAGGAGGGGGTCCTGTACCCCAGTGAGAGTCAGCACCTTCAGGAGAGGAGGGGGACCCTGTACCCCAGTGAGAGTCAGCACCTTCAGGAGAGGAGGGGACCCATACCCCAATGAGAGTCAGCACCTTCAGGAGAGGAGGGGACCCTATACCCCAGTGAGAGTCAGCACCTTCAGGAGAGGAGGGGGACCTGTACCCCAGTGAGAGTCAGCACCTTCAGGAGAGGAGGGGGACCTGTACCCCAGTGAGAGTCAGCACCTTCAGGAGAGGAGGGGGACCTCTACCCCAATGAGAATCAGCACCTTCAGAGGAGTATCAAATCAGTGGGAGGCATTCAAATGCGAGATTCTACGGGCACAGTGCAGACATGTCCCTACAAAGAAAAATGGTGGGACTGCCAAATCTAGAGCACCCTGGTTATCCAGTAGCATTCAGGCCAAGAAAAAGCAGAATATAAAGCCTATGACAGTTATAAAAACTTAATACTGTAGAAAGCCTTGAAGAGTATTGAAAGTACAGGAGTGAAGGTGAGAAAAGAAATCATGAAAGCAACGATAGGATATGAAAAAATATTGGCAGGGTTTTTATGAATTATTCATCCACAGGATGTGGGTGTCACTGGCTCGCCCCAGCATTTATTGCCCATCCCTAGTTTCCCCTTGAGAAGGTGGTGGTGAGCTGCCTTCTTGAACCGCTGCAGTCCAGTTCCTTTTCAGAGATTGGTCTCAAAACGTTAACTCTGTTTCTCTCTCCGCAGGTGCTGCCAGACCTGCTGAGTTTTTCCAGCATTTTCTGTTTTCATTCTCAATGAGCTCTTTGTCTCCGTCTTCAATAAGGAGTGGGATGATGCAGACATTCGAGTGGAAGGGGAAGACTGCAAAAATATTAGATACGATAAGCATAGTGAGAGAGGAAGCACTGGAGGGAGTGACATGCTCGAAGGTGGATCAATCACCAGGGCCAAATGGATTATATCCCAGGCCATTAATGGAAGCCATGGAGGAAATAGCGGATACTCTGAGAATCATTTTCCAACCCTATCTAGATACAGACGAGGTACCAGAGGATTGGGGGCGGTTGGAGGTGGGGGGAGGGGGATCTGCAAATATTGGAAAACATTGCACCAATATTTAAAAAGCGTGTAAGGGAGGGCCAGAAAATTATAAGCCAGTCAGTCTGACTTCAGTGGTGAGCAACTTATTGGAATTAACTGTGAGAGACAGGATAAGTTTTCACTTAGAAAGGCACGGGTTGATCAGGGACAGTCAGCATGGATTTGTTAGGGGAAGATTGTGTCTTACTTACTTCATAGAATTTTTTGGGAGGAAGTAACAAGGATTGATGAGGGTAGTGCAGTGGATGTTGTCTGCATGGATTTTAGTAAGGCATTTGACAAGGTCCTACATGGCAGACCGGTCAGAAATATGAGATCCTGTAAGATATGGGGAAAGGTGGCAAATTGGATCCAAAAATTGGCTCAGCGACAGCAAACAGGGTAATGGTCGATAGATGTTTTTGTGAATGGAGGGCAGTTTCCTGTGGTGTTCCACAGGGCTCAGTGTTGGAGCCCTTGCTGTTTATCATATATATTAAAGATCTGGACTTAAATGGGGGAGGCATGATTGGGAAATTTGCAGATGACACAAAAATTGGCCGTGTAGTTGATAGTGAAGAGGTTAGCTGCTGTCTCCACAATGATATAAATGGTTTGGTTGAGTGGGCAGAAAAGCGGCAAATGGAATTCAATCTGGAAAAGTGTGAGGTAATGCATTTGGGGAGGGCAAACAAAGCCAGGGAATAGGGAATACACAATAAACGGGAGAATATTGAGAAGGGTTGAGGAAGTGAGAGACTTTGAACTGCATGTCCGCAGGTCCCTGGAGGTGTCAGGACAGGCGGATAAGGTGGTAAAGAAAGCATATGGAATGCTTTCCTTTATTGGACAAGGTATTGAATACAACAGCAGGGATGTAATTCTGGAACTATGTAAAATGCTGCTTAGGCCACATCTGGAATTTTGTGTACAGTTCTGGGCACCACATTACTGGAAGGACATAATTGCTCTGGAAAGAGTACAGAGGAGATTTACAAGAATGCTGTCAGGGCTTGAAAATTGCAGCTATGGGGAAAGATTGGATAGGCTATGGTTGTTTTCCTTACAACAGAGGAGAGGCTGAGGGGTGACCTAATTGAGGTGTACAAAATTGAGGGGGCTAAATAGGGTAGACAGTAAAGACTTGATTCCCCTCAATGAGGGGTCAGTTACCAGGGGGCACAGATTTAAGGTGATTGGTAGAAAGATTAGCGGGGACATGGAGAAAAACTTTTTCACCCAGAGGGTGGTGGGCATCTGGAATTTACAGCCTAAGTCGGTGGTTGAGGCTGAAACGCTCAACACACTTAAAAGGCACTTGGATCTGCATCTGAACCTGTGAGGCTACAGACCAGGGGCTGGAAAGTGGGATTAAAATGAGCAGCTAGTTATTTTTTTATCTTTTTATGGCCGGCACTTACATGATGGGCTGAATGGCCTCTTTCTGCGCCATATCTTTTCAATTGTTCTAGGAAAGGACCCTGTACCCCAGTGAGAGTCAGCACCTTCAGGAGAGGAGGGGACCTGTACCCCAGTGAGAGTCAGCACCTTCAGGAGAGGAGGGGACCTGTACCCCAGTGAGAGTCAGCACCTTCAGGAGAGGAGGGGGACCTGTACCCCAGTGAGAGTCAGCACCTTCAGGAGAGGAGGGGGACCTGTACCCCAGTGAGAGTCAGCACCTTCAGGAGAGGAGGGGGACCTGTACCCCAGTGAGAGTCAGCACCTTCAGGAGAGGAGGGGGACCCTGTACCCCAGTGAGAGTCAGCACCTTCAGGAGAGGAGGGGGACCTGTACCCCAGTGAGAGTCAGCACCTTCAGGAGAGGAGGGGACCTCTACCCCAATGAGAATCAGCACCTTCAGAGGAGTATCAAATCAGTAGTAGGCATTCAAATGCGAGATTCTACGGGCACAGTGCAGACATGACCCTACAAAGAAAAATGGTGGGACTGCCAAATCTAGAGCACCCTGGTTATCCAGTAGCATTCAGGCCAAGAAAAAGCAGAATATAAAGCCTATGACAGTTATAAAAACTTAATACTGTAGAAAGCCTTGAAGAGTATTGAAAGTACAGGAGTGAAGGTGAGAAAAGAAATCATGAAAGCAACGATAGGATATGAAAAAATATTGGCAGGGTTTTTATGAATTATTCATCCACAGGATGTGGGTGTCACTGGCTCGCCCAAGCATTTATTGCCCATCCCTAGTTTCCCCTTGAGAAGGTGGTGGTGAGCTGCCTGCTTGAACCGCTGCAGTCCAGTTCCTTTTCAAAGATTGGTCTCAAAACGTTAACTCTGTTTCTCTCTCCGCAGATGCTGCCAGACCTGCTGAGTTTTTCCAGCATTTTCTGTTTTCATTCTCAATGAGCTCTTTGTCTCCGTCTTCAATAAGGAGGGGGATGATGCAGACATTCGAGTGGAAGGGGAAGAGTGCAAAAATATTAGATACGATAAGCATAGTGAGAGAGGAAGCACTGGAGAGAGTGACATCCTCGAAGGTGGATCAATCACCAGGGCCAAATGGATAATATCCCAGGCCATTAATGGAAGCCATGGAGGAAATAGCGGATACTCTGAGAATCATTTTCCAACCCTATCTAGATACAGACGAGGTACCAGAGGATTGGGGGCGGTTGGCGGGGGGTGGAGGGAGGGTGGGGTTCTGCAAATATTGGAAAACATTGCACCAATATTTAAAAAGCTTGTAAGGGAGAGGCCAGAAAATTATAAGCCAGTCAGTCTGACTTCAGTGGTGAGCAACTTATGGGAATTAACTGTGAGAGACAGGATAAGTTTTCACTTAGAAAGGCACGGGTTGATCAGGGACAGTCAGCATGGATTTGTTAGGGGAAGATTGTGTCTTACTAACTTCATAGAATTTTTTGGGAGGAAGTAACAAGGATTGATGAGGGTTGTGCAGTGGATGTTGTCTGCATGGATTTTAGTAAGGCATTTGACAAGGTCCTACATGGCAGACCGGTCAGAAATATGAGATCCCGTAAGATATGGGGAAAGGTGGCAAATTGGATCCAAAAATTGGCTCAGCGACAGCAAACAGGGTAATGGTCGATAGATGTTTTTGCCAATGGAGGGCAGTTTCCTGTGGTGTTCCACAGGGCTCAGTGTTGGAGCCCTTGCTGTTTATCATATATATTAAAGATCTGGACTTAAATGGGGGAGGCATGATTGGGAAATTTGCAGATGACACAAAAATTGGCCGTGTAGTTGATAGTGAAGAGGTTAGCTGCTGTCTCCACAATGATATAAATGGTTTGGTTGAGTGGGCAGAAAAGCGGCAAATGGAATTCAATCTGGAAAAGTGTGAGGTAATGCATTTGGGGAGGGCAAACAAAGCCAGGAAATAGGGAATACACAATAAACGGGAGAATATTGAGAAGGGTTGAGGAAGTGAGAGACCTTGGACTGCATGTCCGCAGGTCCCTGGAGGTGGCAGGACAGGCGGATAAGGTGGTAAAGAAAGCATATGGAATGCTTTCCTTTATTGGACGAGGTATTGAATACAACAGCAGGGATGTAATTCTGGAACTATGGAAAATGCTGGTTAGGCCACATCTGGAATTTTGTGTACAGTTCTGGGCACCACATTACTGGAAGGACATAATTGCTCTGGAAAGAGTACAGAGGAGATTTACAAGAATGCTGTCAGGGCTTGAAAATTGCAACTATGGGGAAAGATTGGATAGGCTATGGTTGTTTTCCTTACAACAGAGGAGAGGCTGAGGGGTGACCTAATTGAGGTGTACAAAATTGAGGGGGCTAAATAGGGTAGACAGTAAAGACTTGATTCCCCTCAATGAGGGGTCAGTTACCAGGGGGCACAGATTTAAGGTGATTGGTAGAAGGATCAGAGGGGACATGGAGAAAAACTTTTTCACCCAGAGGGTGCTGGACGTCTGGAATTCAAAGCCTAAGTCGGTGGTTGAGGCTGAAATGCTCAACACATTTAAAAGGCACTTGGATCTGCATCTGAACCTGTGAGGCTACAGACCAGGGGCTGGAAAGTGGGATTAAAATGAGCAGCTAGTTATTTTTTTATCTTTTTATGGCCGGCACTTACATGATGGGCTGAATGGCCCCTTTCTGCGCCATAACTTTTCAATGGTTCTAGGAAAGGACCCTGTACCCCAGTGAGAGTCAGCACCTTCAGGAGAGGAGGGGACCTGTACTCCAGTGAGAGTCAGCACCTTCAGGAGAGGAGGGGGACCTGCACCCCAGTGAGAGTCAGCACCTTCAGGAGAGGAGCGGGACCTGTGCCCCAGTGAGAGTCAGCACCTTCAGGAGAGGAGGGGGACCTGTACCCCAGTGAGAGTCAGCACCTTCAGGAGAGGAGGGGGACCTATACCCAGTGAGAGTCAGCACCTTCAGGAGAGGAGGGAGACCCTGTACCCCAGTGAGAATCAGCACCTTCAGGAGAGGAGGGGGACCCTGTACCCCAGTGAGAGTCAGCACCTTCAGGAGAGGAGGGGGACCTGTACCCCAGTGAGAGTCAGCACCTTCAGGAGAGGAGGGGATCTGTACCCCAGTGAGAGTCAGCACCTTCAGGAGAGGAGGGGACCTGTACCCCAGTGAGAGTCAGCACCTTCAGGAGAGGAGGGGATCTGTACCCCAGTGAGAGTCAGCACCTTCAGGAGAGGAGGGGACCTGTACCCCAGTGAGAGTCAGCACCTTCAGGAGAGGAGGGGGATCTGTACCCCAGTGAGAGTCAGCACCTTCAGGAGAGGAGGGGGATCTGTACCCCAGTGAGAGTCAGCACCTTCAGGAGAGGAGGGGGATCTGTACCCCAGTGAGAGTCAGCACCTTCAGGAGAGGAGGGGGACCCGTACCCCAGTGAGAGTCAGTACCTTCAAGAGAGGAGGGGGACCTGTACCCCAGTGAGAGTCAGCACCTTCAGGAGAGGAGGGGGACCTGTACCCCAGTGAGAGTCAGCACCTTCAGGACAGGAGGGGGACCTGTACCCCAGTGAGAGTCAGCACCTTCAGTACAGGAGGGGGACCTGTACCCCAGTGAGAGTCAGCACCTTCAGGAGAGGAGCTGGACCTGTACCACAGTGAGAGTCAGCACCTTCAGGAGAGGATTGGGAACTGTACCCCAGTGAGAGTCAGCACCTTCAGGGGAGGAGGCGACCTGTACCCCAGTGAGAATCAGCACCTTCAGAGGAGTATCAAATCAGTGGGAGGCATTCAAATGCGAGATTCTACGGGCACAGTGCAGACATGTCCCTCCAAAGGAAAATGGTGGGACTGCCAAATCTAGAGCACCCTGGTTATCCAGTAGCATTCAGGCCAAGAAAAAGCAGAATATAAAGCCTATGACAGTTATAAAAACTTAATACTGTAGAAAGCCTTGAAGAGTATTGAAAGTACAGGAGTGAAGGTGAGAAAAGAAATCATGAAAGCAACGATAGGATATGAAAAAATATTGGCAGGGTTTTTATGAATTATTCATCCACAGGATGTGGGTGTCACTGGCTCGCCCCAGCATTTATTGCCCATCCCTAGTTTCCCCTTGAGAAGGTGGTGGTGAGCTGCCTGCTTGAACCGCTGCAGTCCAGTTCCTTTTCAGAGATTGGTCTCAAAACGTTAACTCTGTTTCTCTCTCCGCAGATGCTGCCAGACCTGCTGAGTTTTTCCAGCATTTTCTGTTTTCATTCTCAATGAGCTCTTTGTCTCCGTCTTCAATAAGGAGGGGGATGATGCAGACATTCGAGTGGAAGGGGAAGAGTGCAAAAATATTAGATACGATAAGCATAGTGAGAGAGGAAGCACTGGAGAGAGTGACATCCTCGAAGGTGGATCAATCACCAGGGCCAAATGGATAATATCCCAGGCCATTAATGGAAGCCATGGAGGAAATAGCGGATACTCTGAGAATCATTTTCCAACCCTATCTAGATACAGACGAGGTACCAGAGGATTGGGTGCAGTTGGAGGGGGGGGCGCGGTCTGCAAATATTGGAAACCAATATTTAAAAAGCGTGTAAGGGAGAGGCCAGATAATTTTAAGCCAGTCAGTCTGACTTCAGTGGTGAGCAACTTATTGGAATTAACTGTGAGAGACAGGATAAGTTTTCACTTAGAAAGGCACGGGTTGATCAGGGACAGTCAGCATGGATTTGTTAGGGGAAGATTGTGTCTTACTTACTTCATAGAATTTTTTGGGAGGAAGTAACAAGGATTGATGAGGGTTGTGCAGTGGATGTTGTCTGCATGGATTTTAGTAAGGCGTTTGACAAGGTCCTACATGGCAGACCGGTCAGAAATATGAGATCCTGTAAGATATGGGGAAAGGTGGCAAATTGGATCCAAAAATTGGCTCAGCGACAGGAAACAGGGTAATGGTCGATAGATGTTTTTGCCAATGGAGGGCAGTTTCCTGTGGTGTTCCAGAGGACTCAGCGTTGGAGCCCTTGCTGTTTATCATATATATTAAAGATCTGGACTTAAATGGGGGAGGCATGATTGGGAAATTTGCAGATGACACAAAAATTGGCCGTGTAGTTGATAGTGAAGAGGTTAGCTGCTGTCTCCACAATGATATTAATGGCTTGGTTGAGTGGGCAGAAAAGCGGCAAATGGAATTCAATCTGGAAACGTGTGAGGTAATGCATTTGGGGAGGGCAAACAAAGCCAGGAAATAGGGAATACACAATAAACGGGAGAATATTGAGAAGGGTTGAGGAAGTGAGAGACCTTGGACTGCATGTCCGCAGGTCCCTGGAGGTGGCAGGACAGGCGGATAAGGTGGTAAAGAAAGCATATGGTATGCTTTCCTGTATTGGACGAGGTATTGAATACAACAGCAGGGATGTAATTCTGGAACTATGTAAAATGCTGCTTAGGCCACATCTGGAATTTTGTGTACAGTTCTAGGCACCACATTACTGGAAGGACATAATTGCTCTGGAAAAAGTACAGAGGAGATTTACAAGAATGCTGTCAGGGCTTGAAAATTGCAGCTATGGGGAAAGATTGGATAGGCTATGGTTGTTTTCCTTAGAACAGAGGAGAGGCTGAGGGGTGACCTAATTGAGGTGTGCAAAATTGAGGGGGCTAAATAGGGTAGACAGTAAAGACTTGATTCCCCTCAATGAGGGGTCAGTTACCAGGGGGCACAGATTTAAGATGATTGGTAGAAGGATCAGAGGGGACATGGAGAAAAACCTTTTCACCCAGGGGATGGTGGACGTCTGGAATTCACAGCCTGAGTCGGTGGTTGAGGCTGAAACGCTCAACACATTTAAAAGGCACTTGGATCTGCATCTGAACCTGTGAGGCTACAGACCAGGTACTGGAAAGTGGGACTAAAATGAGCAGCTAATTATTTGCTTATCATTTTCTGGCCGGCACATACATGATGGGCTGAATGTCCTCTTTCTGCACCATAACTTTTCAATGGTTCTAGGAAAGGACCCTGTACCCCAGTGAGAGTCAGCACCTTCAGGAGAGGAAGGGGACCTGTACCCCAGTGAGAGTCAGCACCTTCAGGAGAGGAGGGGGACCTGTACCCCAGTGAGAGTCAGCACCTTCAGGAGAGGAGGGGGACCTGTACCCCAGTGAGAGTCAGCACCTTCAGGAGAGGAGGGGGACCTGCACCCCAGTGAGAGTCAGCACCTTCAGGAGAGGAGGGGACCTGTACCCCAGTGAGAGTCAGCACCTTCAGGAGAGGAGGGGGACCTGTACCCCAGTGAGAGTCAGCACCTTCAGGAGAGGAGGGGGACCTGTACCCCATTGAGAGTCAGCACCTTCAGGAGAGGAGGGGGACCCTGTACCCCAGTGAGAGTCAGCACCTTCAGGAGAGGAGGGGACCCTGTACCCCAGTGAGAGTCAGCCCCTTCAGGAGAGGAGGGGACCCTGTACCCCAGTGAGAGTCAGCACCTTCAGGAGGGGAGGGAGTCCAGTACCCCAGTGAGAGTCAGCACCTTCAGGAAAGGAGGGGGACCTGTACCCCAGTGAGAGTCAGCACCTTCAGGAGAGGAGGGGGATCTGTACCCCAGTGAGAGTCAGCACCTTCAGGAGAGGAGGGGACCTGTACCCCAGTGAGAGTCAGCACCTTCAGGAGAGGAGGGGATCTGTACCCCAGTGAGAGTCAGCACCTTCAGGAGAGGAGGGGACCTGTACCCCAGTGAGAGTCAGCACCTTCAGGAGAGGAGGGGGATCTGTACCCCAGTGAGAGTCAGCACCTTCAGGAGAGGAGGGGGATCTGTACCCCAGTGAGAGTCAGCACCTTCAGGAGAGGAGGGGGATCTGTACCCCAGTGAGAGTCAGCACCTTCAGGAGAGGAGGGGGACCCGTACCCCAGTGAGAGTCAGTACCTTCAGGAGAGGAGGGGGACCTGTACCCCAGTGAGAGTCAGCACCTTCAGGAGAGGAGGGGGACCTGTACCCCAGTGAGAGTCAGCACCTTCAGGAGAGGAGGGGATCTGTACCCCAGTGAGAGTCAGCACCTTCAGGAGAGGAGGGGGCCCTGTACCCCAGTGAGAGACAGCACCTTCAGGAGAGGAGGGGGACCTGTACCCCAGTGAGAGTCAGCACCTTCAGGACAGGAGCTGGACCTGTACCACAGTGAGAGTCAGCACCTTCAGGAGAGGATTGGGAACTGTACCCCAGTGAGAGTCAGCACCTTCAGGGGAGGAGGGGACCTGTACCCCAGTGAGAATCAGCACCTTCAGAGGAGTATCAAATCAGTGGGAGGCATTCAAATGCGAGATTCTACGGGCACAGTGCAGACATGTCCCTCCAAAGAAAAATGGTGGGACTGCCAAATCTAGAGCACCCTGGTTATCCAGTAGCATTCAGGCCAAGAAAAAGCAGAATATAAAGCCTATGACAGTTATAAAAACTTAATATTGTAGAAAGCCTTGAAGAGTAATGAAAGTACAGGAGTGAAGGTGAGAAAAGAAATCATGAAAGCAACGATAGGATATGAAAAAATATTGGCAGGGTTTTTATGAATTATTCATCCACAGCATGTTGGTGTCACTGGCTCGCCCCAGCATTTATTGCCCATCCCTAGTTTCCCCTTGAGGAGGTGGTGGTGAGCTGCCTGCTTGAACCGCTGCAGTCCAGTTCCTTTTCAAAGATTGGTCTCAAAACGTTAACTCTGTTTCTCTCTCCGCAGATGCTGCCAGACCTGCTGAGTTTTTCCAGCATTTTCTGTTTTCATTCTCAATGAGCTCTTTGTCTCCGTCTTCAATAAGGAGGGGGATGATGCAGACATTCGAGTGGAAGGGGAAGAGTGCAAAAATATTAGCTACGATAAGCATAGTGAGAGAGGAAGCACTGGAGAGAGTGACATCCTCGAAGGTGGATCAATCACCAGGGCCAAATGGATAATATCCCAGGCCATTAATGGAAGCCATGGAGGAAATAGCGGATACTCTGAGAATCATTTTCCAACCCTATCTAGATACAGACGAGGTACCAGAGGATTGGGTGCAGTTGGAGGGGGGGGCGCGGTCTGCAAATATTGGAAACCAATATTTAAAAAGCGTGTAAGGGAGAGGCCAGATAATTATAAGCCAGTCAGTCTGACTTCAGTGGTGAGCAACTTATTGGAATTAACTGTGAGAGACAGGATAAGTTTTCACTTAGAAAGGCACGGGTTGATCAGGGACAGTCAGCATGGTTTTGTTAGGGGAAGATTGTGTCTTACTTACTTCATAGAATTTTTTGGGAGGAAGTAACAAGGATTGATGAGGGTAGTGCAGTGGATGTTGTCTGCATAGATTTTAGTAAGGCGTTTGACAAGGTCCTACATGGCAGACCGGTCAGAAATATGAGATCCTGTAAGATATGGGGAAAGGTGGCAAATTGGATCCAAAAATTGGCTCAGCGACAGGAAACAGGGTAATGGTCGATAGATGTTTTTGCCAATGGAGGGCAGTTTCCTGTGGTGTTCCAGAGGACTCAGCGTTGGAGCCCTTGCTGTTTATCATATATATTAAAGATCTGGACTTAAATGGGGGAGGCATGATTGGGAAATTTGCAGATGACACAAAAATTGGCCGTGTAGTTGATAGTGAAGAGGTTAGCTGTTGTCTCCACAATGATATAAATGGCTTGGTTGAATGGGCAGAAAAGCGGCAAATGAAATTCAATCTGGAAAAGTGTGAGGTAATGCATTTGGGGAGGGCAAACAAAGCCAGGAAATAGGGAATACACAATAAACGGGAGAATATTGAGAAGGGTTGAGGAAGTGAGAGACCTTGGACTGCATGTCCGCAGGTCGCTGGAGGTGGCAGGACAGGCGGATAAGGTGGTAAAGAAAGCATATGGAATGCTTTCCTTTATTGGACGAGGTATTGAACACAACAGCAGGGATGTAATTCTGGATCTATGTAAAATGCTGCTTAGGCCACATCTGGAATTTTGTGTACAGTTCTGGGCACCACATTACTGGAAGGACATAATTGCTCTGGAAAGAGTACAGAGGAGATTTACAAGAATGCTGTCAGGGCTTGAAAATTGTAGCTATGGGGAAAGATTGGATAGGCTATGGTTGTTTTCCTTACAACAGAGGAGAGGCTGAGGGGTGACCTAATTGAGGTGTACAAAATTGAGGGGGCTAAATAGGGTAGACAGTAAAGACTTGATTCCCCTCAATGAGGGGTCAGTTACCAGGGGGCACAGATTTAAGGTGATTGGTAGAAAGATTAGCGGGGACATGGAGAAAAACTTTTTCACCCAGAGGGTGTTGGGCATCTGGAATTTACAGCCTAAGTCGGTGGTTGAGGCTGAAACGCTCAACACATTTAAAAGGCACTTGGATCTGCATCTGAACCTGTGAGGCTACAGACCAGGGGCTGGAAAGTGGGATTAAAATGAGCAGCTAGTTATTTTTTTATCTTTTTATGGCCGGCACTTACATGATGGGCTGAATGGCCTCTTTCTGCGCCATATCTTTTCAATTGTTCTAGGAAAGGACCCTGTACCCCAGTGAGAGTCAGCACCTTCAGGAGAGGAGGGGTCCTGTACCCCAGTGAGAGTCAGCACCTTCAGGAGAGGAGGGGACCTGTACCCTAGTGAAAGTCAGCACCTTCAGGAGAGGAGGGGACCTGTACCCCAGTGAGAGTCAGCACCTTCAGGAGAGGAGGGGGACCTGTACCCCAGTGAGAGTCAGCACCTTCAGGAGAGGAGAGGGACCTATACCCCAGTGAGAGTCAGCACCTTCAGGAGAGGAGGGGGACCTGTACCCCAGTGAGAGTCAGCACCTTCAGGAGAGGAGGGGGACCTGTACCCCAGTGAGAGTCAGCACCTTCAGGAGAGGAGGGGGACCTGTACCCCAGTGAGAGTCAGCACCTTCAGGAGAGGAGGGGACCTGTACCCCAGTGAGAGTTAGCACCTTCAGGAGAGGAGGGGGACCTGTACCCCAGAGAGAGTCAGCACCTTCAGGAGAGGAGGGGACCTCTACCCCAGTGACAGTCAGCACCTTCAGGGGAGGAGGGGGACCCTATACCCCAGTGAGAGTCAGCACCTTCAGGGGAGGAGGGGGACCCTATACCCCAGTGAGAGTCAGCGCCTTCAGGAGAGGAGGGGGACCTGAACCCCAGTGAGAGTCAGCGCCTTCAGGAGAGGAGGGGGACCTGTACCCCAGTGAGAGTCAGTACCTTCAGGGGAGGAGGGGGACCCTATACCCCAGTGAGAGTCAGCGCCTTCAGGAGAGGAGGGGGACCTGTACCCCAGTGAGAGTCAGCGCCTTCAGGAGAGGTGGGGGACCTGTACCCCAGTGAGAGTCAGCACCTTCAGGAGAGGAGGGGGACCTGTACCCCAGTGAGAGTCAGCACCTTCAGGAGAGGAGGGGACCCTGTACCCCAGTGAGAGTCAGCACCTTCAGGAGAGGAGGGGGACCTGTACCCCAGTGAGAGTCAGCACCTTCAGGAGAGGAGGGGGTCCTGTACCCCAGTGAGAGTCAGCACCTTCAGGAGAGGAGGGGGACCCTGTACCCCAGTGAGAGTCAGCACCTTCAGGAGAGGAGGGAACCCATACCCCAATGAGAGTCAGCACCTTCAGGAGAGGAGGGGACCCTATACCCCAGTGAGAGTCAGCACCTTCAGGAGAGGAGGGGGACCTATACCCCAGTGAGAGTCAGCACCTTCAGGAGAGGAGGGGGACCTGTACCCCAGTGAGAGTCAGCACCTTCAGGAGAGGAGGGGGACCTCTACCCCAATGAGAATCAGCACCTTCAGAGGAGTATCAAATCAGTGGGAGGCATTCAAATGCGAGATTCTACGGGCACAGTGCAGACATGTCCCTACAAAGAAAAATGGTGGGACTGCCAAATCTAGAGCACCCTGGTTATCCAGTAGCATTCAGGCCAAGAAAAAGCAGAATATAAAGCCTATGACAGTTATAAAAACTTAATACTGTAGAAAGCCTTGAAGAGTATTGAAAGTACAGGAGTGAAGGTGAGAAAAGAAATCATGAAAGCAACGATAGGATATGAAAAAATATTGGCAGGGTTTTTATGAATTATTCATCCACAGGATGTGGGTGTCACTGGCTCGCCCCAGCATTTATTGCCCATCCCTAGTTTCCCCTTGAGAAGGTGGTGGTGAGCTGCCTTCTTGAACCGCTGCAGTCCAGTTCCTTTTCAGAGATTGGTCTCAAAACGTTAACTCTGTTTCTCTCTCCGCAGGTGCTGCCAGACCTGCTGAGTTTTTCCAGCATTTTCTGTTTTCATTCTCAATGAGCTCTTTGTCTCCGTCTTCAATAAGGAGTGGGATGATGCAGACATTCGAGTGGAAGGGGAAGACTGCAAAAATATTAGATACGATAAGCATAGTGAGAGAGGAAGCACTGGAGGGAGTGACATCCTCGAAGGTGGATCAATCACCAGGGCCAAATGGATTATATCCCAGGCCATTAATGGAAGCCATGGAGGAAATAGCGGATACTCTGAGAATCATTTTCCAACCCTATCTAGATACAGACGAGGTACCAGAGGATTGGGGGCGGTTGGAGGTGGGGGGAGGGGGATCTGCAAATATTGGAAAACATTGCACCAATATTTAAAAAGCGTGTAAGGGAGGGCCAGAAAATTATAAGCCAGTCAGTCTGACTTCAGTGGTGAGCAACTTATTGGAATTAACTGTGAGAGACAGGATAAGTTTTCACTTAGAAAGGCACGGGTTGATCAGGGACAGTCAGCATGGATTTGTTAGGGGAAGATTGTGTCTTACTTACTTCATAGAATTTTTTGGGAGGAAGTAACAAGGATTGATGAGGGTAGTGCAGTGGATGTTGTCTGCATGGATTTTAGTAAGGCATTTGACAAGGTCCTACATGGCAGACCGGTCAGAAATATGAGATCCTGTAAGATATGGGGAAAGGTGGCAAATTGGATCCAAAAATTGGCTCAGCGACAGCAAACAGGGTAATGGTCGATAGATGTTTTTGTGAATGGAGGGCAGTTTCCTGTGGTGTTCCACAGGGCTCAGTGTTGGAGCCCTTGCTGTTTATCATATATGTTAAAGATCTGGACTTAAATGGGGGAGGCATGATTGGGAAATTTGCAGATGACACAAAAATTGGCCGTGTAGTTGATAGTGAAGAGGTTAGCTGCTGTCTCCACAATGATATAAATGGTTTGGTTGAGTGGGCAGAAAAGCGGCAAATGGAATTCAATCTGGAAAAGTGTGAGGTAATGCATTTGGGGAGGGCAAACAAAGCCAGGGAATAGGGAATACACAATAAACGGGAGAATATTGAGAAGGGTTGAGGAAGTGAGAGACTTTGAACTGCATGTCCGCAGGTCCCTGGAGGTGTCAGGACAGGCGGATAAGGTGGTAAAGAAAGCATATGGAATGCTTTCCTTTATTGGACAAGGTATTGAATACAACAGCAGGGATGTAATTCTGGAACTATGTAAAATGCTGCTTAGGCCACATCTGGAATTTTGTGTACAGTTCTGGGCACCACATTACTGGAAGGACATAATTGCTCTGGAAAGAGTACAGAGGAGATTTACAAGAATGCTGTCAGGGCTTGAAAATTGCAGCTATGGGGAAAGATTGGATAGGCTATGGTTGTTTTCCTTACAACAGAGGAGAGGCTGAGGGGTGACCTAATTGAGGTGTACAAAATTGAGGGGGCTAAATAGGGTAGACAGTAAAGACTTGATTCCCCTCAATGAGGGGTCAGTTACCAGGGGGCACAGATTTAAGGTGATTGGTAGAAAGATTAGCGGGGACATGGAGAAAAACTTTTTCACCCAGAGGGTGGTGGGCATCTGGAATTTACAGCCTAAGTCGGTGGTTGAGGCTGAAACGCTCAACACATTTAAAAGGCACTTGGATCTGCATCTGAACCTGTGAGGCTACAGACCAGGGGCTGGAAAGTGGGATTAAAATGAGCAGCTAGTTATTTTTTTATCTTTTTATGGCCGGCACTTACATGATGGGCTGAATGGCCTCTTTCTGCGCCATATCTTTTCAATTGTTCTAGGAAAGGACCCTGTACCCCAGTGAGAGTCAGCACCTTCAGGAGAGGAGGGGGACCTGTACCCCAGTGAGAGTCAGTACCTTCAGGAGAGGAGGGGGACCTGTACCCCAGTGAGAGTCAGCACCTTCAGGAGAGGAGGGGGACCTGTACCCCAGTGAGAGTCAGCACCTTCAGGAGAGGAGGGGAACCTGTACCCCAGTGAGAGTCAGCACCTTCAGGAGAGGAGGGGGACCTGTACCCCAATGAGAGTCAGCACCTTCAGGAGAGGAGGGGGACCCTGTACCCCAGTGAGAGTCAGCGCCTTCAGGAGAGGAGGGGGACCTGTACCCCAGTGAGAGTCAGCACCTTCAGGAGAGGAGGGGACCTCTACCCCAATGAGAATCAGCACCTTCAGAGGAGTATCAAATCAGTAGTAGGCATTCAAATGCGAGATTCTACGGGCACAGTGCAGACATGACCCTACAAAGAAAAATGGTGGGACTGCCAAATCTAGAGCACCCTGGTTATCCAGTTGCATTCAGGCCAAGAAAAAGCAGAATATAAAGCCTATGACAGTTATAAAAACTTAATACTGTAGAAAGCCTTGAAGAGTATTGAAAGTACAGGAGTGAAGGTGAGAAAAGAAATCATGAAAGCAACGATAGGATATGAAAAAATATTGGCAGGGTTTTTATGAATTATTCATCCACAGGATGTGGGTGTCACTGGCTCGCCCAAGCATTTATTGCCCATCCCTAGTTTCCCCTTGAGAAGGTGGTGGTGAGCTGCCTGCTTGAACCGCTGCAGTCCAGTTCCTTTTCAAAGATTGGTCTCAAAACGTTAACTCTGTTTCTCTCTCCGCAGATGCTGCCAGACCTGCTGAGTTTTTCCAGCATTTTCTGTTTTCATTCTCAATGAGCTCTTTGTCTCCGTCTTCAATAAGGAGGGGGATGATGCAGACATTCGAGTGGAAGGGGAAGAGTGCAAAAATATTAGCTACGATAAGCATAGTGAGAGAGGAAGCACTGGAGAGAGTGACATCCTCGAAGGTGGATCAATCACCAGGGCCAAATGGATAATATCCCAGGCCATTAATGGAAGCCATGGAGGAAATAGCGGATACTCTGAGAATCATTTTCCAACCCTATCTAGATACAGACGAGGTACCAGAGGATTGGGGGCGGTTGGCGGGGGGTGGGGGGAGGGTGGGGTTCTGCAAATATTGGAAAACATTGCACCAATATTTAAAAAGCTTGTAAGGGAGAGGCCAGAAAATTATAAGCCAGTCAGTCTGACTTCAGTGGTGAGCAACTTATGGGAATTAACTGTGAGAGACAGGATAAGTTTTCACTTAGAAAGGCACGGGTTGATCAGGGACAGTCAGCATGGATTTGTTAGGGGAAGATTGTGTCTTACTAACTTCATAGAATTTTTTGGGAGGAAGTAACAAGGATTGATGAGGGTTGTGCAGTGGATGTTGTCTGCATGGATTTTAGTAAGGCGTTTGACAAGGTCCTACATGGCAGACCGGTCAGAAATATGAGATCCCGTAAGATATGGGGAAAGGTGGCAAATTGGATCCAAAAATTGGCTCAGCGACAGCAAACAGGGTAATGGTCGATAGATGTTTTTGCCAATGGAGGGCAGTTTCCTGTGGTGTTCCACAGGGCTCAGTGTTGGAGCCCTTGCTGTTTATCATATATATTAAAGATCTGGACTTAAATGGGGGAGGCATGATTGGGAAATTTGCAGATGACACAAAAATTGGCCGTGTAGTTGATAGTGAAGAGGTTAGCTGCTGTCTCCACAATGATATAAATGGTTTGGTTGAGTGGGCAGAAAAGCGGCAAATGGAATTCAATCTGGAAAAGTGTGAGGTAATGCATTTGGGGAGGGCAAACAAAGCCAGGAAATAGGGAATACACAATAAACGGGAGAATATTGAGAAGGGTTGAGGAAGTGAGAGACCTTGGACTGCATGTCCGCAGGTCCCTGGAGGTGGCAGGACAGGCGGATAAGGTGGTAAAGAAAGCATATGGAATGCTTTCCTTTATTGGACGAGGTATTGAATACAACAGCAGGGATGTAATTCTGGAACTATGGAAAATGCTGGTTAGGCCACATCTGGAATTTTGTGTACAGTTCTGGGCACCACATTACTGGAAGGACATAATTGCTCTGGAAAGAGTACAGAGGAGATTTACAAGAATGCTGTCAGGGCTTGAAAATTGCAACTATGGGGAAAGATTGGATAGGCTATGGTTGTTTTCCTTACAACAGAGGAGAGGCTGAGGGGTGACCTAATTGAGGTGTACAAAATTGAGGGGGCTAAATAGGGTAGACAGTAAAGACTTGATTCCCCTCAATGAGGGGTCAGTTACCAGGGGGCACAGATTTAAGGTGATTGGTAGAAGGATCAGAGGGGACATGGAGAAAAACTTTTTCACCCAGAGGGTGCTGGACGTCTGGAATTCAAAGCCTAAGTCGGTGGTTGAGGCTGAAATGCTCAACACATTTAAAAGGCACTTGGATCTGCATCTGAACCTGTGAGGCTACAGACCAGGGGCTGGAAAGTGGGATTAAAATGAGCAGCTAGTTATTTTTTTATCTTTTTATGGCCGGCACTTACATGATGGGCTGAATGGCCCCTTTCTGCGCCATAACTTTTCAATGGTTCTAGGAAAGGACCCTGTACCCCAGTGAGAGTCAGCACCTTCAGGAGAGGAGGGGACCTGTACTCCAGTGAGAGTCAGCACCTTCAGGAGAGGAGGGGGACCTGCACCCCAGTGAGAGTCAGCACCTTCAGGAGAGGAGCGGGACCTGTGCCCCAGTGAGAGTCAGCACCTTCAGGAGAGGAGGGGGACCTGTACCCCAGTGAGAGTCAGCACCTTCAGGAGAGGAGGGGGACCTATACCCAGTGAGAGTCAGCACCTTCAGGAGAGGAGGGAGACCCTGTACCCCAGTGAGAATCAGCACCTTCAGGAGAGGAGGGGGACCCTGAACCCCAGTGAGAGTCAGCACCTTCAGGAGAGGAGGGGGACCTGTACCCCAGTGAGAGTCAGCACCTTCAGGAGAGGAGGGGATCAGTACCCCAGTGAGAGTCAGCACCTTCAGGAGAGGAGGGGACCTGTACCCCAGTGAGAGTCAGCACCTTCAGGAGAGGAGGGGATCTGTACCCCAGTGAGAGTCAGCACCTTCAGGAGAGGAGGGGACCTGTACCCCAGTGAGAGTCAGCACCTTCAGGAGAGGAGGGGGATCTGTACCCCAGTGAGAGTCAGCACCTTCAGGAGAGGAGGGGGATCTGTACCCCAGTGAGAGTCAGCACCTTCAGGAGAGGAGGGGGATCTGTACCCCAGTGAGAGTCAGCACCTTCAGGAGAGGAGGGGGACCCGTACCCCAGTGAGAGTCAGCACCTTCAGTACAGGAGGGGGACCTGTACCCCAGTGAGAGTCAGCACCTTCAGGAGAGGAGCTGGACCTGTACCACAGTGAGAGTCAGCACCTTCAGGAGAGGATTGGGAACTGTACCCCAGTGAGAGTCAGCACCTTCAGGGGAGGAGGCGACCTGTACCCCAGTGAGAATCAGCACCTTCAGAGGAGTATCAAATCAGTGGGAGGCATTCAAATGCGAGATTCTACGGGCACAGTGCAGACATGTCCCTCCAAAGAAAAATGGTGGGACTGCCAAATCTAGAGCACCCTGGTTATCCAGTAGCATTCAGGCCAAGAAAAAGCAGAATATAAAGCCTATGACAGTTATAAAAACTTAATACTGTAGAAAGCCTTGAAGAGTATTGAAAGTACAGGAGTGAAGGTGAGAAAAGAAATCATGAAAGCAACGATAGGATATGAAAAAATATTGGCAGGGTTTTTATGAATTATTCATCCACAGGATGTGGGTGTCACTGGCTCGCCCCAGCATTTATTGCCCATCCCTAGTTTCCCCTTGAGAAGGTGGTGGTGAGCTGCCTGCTTGAACCGCTGCAGTCCAGTTCCTTTTCAGAGATTGGTCTCAAAACGTTAACTCTGTTTCTCTCTCCGCAGATGCTGCCAGACCTGCTGAGTTTTTCCAGCATTTTCTGTTTTCATTCTCAATGAGCTCTTTGTCTCCGTCTTCAATAAGGAGGGGGATGATGCAGACATTCGAGTGGAAGGGGAAGAGTGCAAAAATATTAGATACGATAAGCATAGTGAGAGAGGAAGCACTGGAGAGAGTGACATCCTCGAAGGTGGATCAATCACCAGGGCCAAATGGATAATATCCCAGGCCATTAATGGAAGCCATGGAGGAAATAGCGGATACTCTGAGAATCATTTTCCAACCCTATCTAGATACAGACGAGGTACCAGAGGATTGGGTGCAGTTGGAGGGGGGGGCGCGGTCTGCAAATATTGGAAACCAATATTTAAAAAGCGTGTAAGGGAGAGGCCAGATAATTTTAAGCCAGTCAGTCTGACTTCAGTGGTGAGCAACTTATTGGAATTAACTGTGAGAGACAGGATAAGTTTTCACTTAGAAAGGCACGGGTTGATCAGGGACAGTCAGCATGGATTTGTTAGGGGAAGATTGTGTCTTACTTACTTCATAGAATTTTTTGGGAGGAAGTAACAAGGATTGATGAGGGTTGTGCAGTGGATGTTGTCTGCATGGATTTTAGTAAGGCGTTTGACAAGGTCCTACATGGCAGACCGGTCAGAAATATGAGATCCTGTAAGATATGGGGAAAGGTGGCAAATTGGATCCAAAAATTGGCTCAGCGACAGCAAACAGGGTAATGGTCGATAGATGTTTTTGCCAATGGAGGGCAGTTTCCTGTGGTGTTCCACAGGGACTCAGCGTTGGAGCCCTTGCTGTTTATCATATATATTAAAGATCTGGACTTAAATGGGGGAGGCATGATTGGGAAATTTGCAGATGACACAAAAATTGGCCGTGTAGTTGATAGTGAAGAGGTTAGCTGCTGTCTCCACAATGATATTAATGGCTTGGTTGAGTGGGCAGAAAAGCGGCAAATGGAATTCAATCTGGAAACGTGTGAGGTAATGCATTTGGGGAGGGCAAACAAAGCCAGGAAATAGGGAATACACAATAAACGGGAGAATATTGAGAAGGGTTGAGGAAGTGAGAGACCTTGGACTGCATGTCCGCAGGTCCCTGGAGGTGGCAGGACAGGCGGATAAGGTGGTAAAGAAAGCATATGGAATGCTTTCCTTTATTGGACGAGGTATTGAACACAACAGCAGGGATGTAATTCTGGATCTATGTAAAATGCTGCTTAGGCCACATCTGGAATTTTGTGTACAGTTCTGGGCACCACATTACTGGAAGGACATAATTGCTCTGGAAAGAGTACAGAGGAGATTTACAAGAATGCTGTCAGGGCTTGAAAATTGCAGCTATGGGGAAAGATTGGATAGGCTATGGTTGTTTTCCTTACAACAGAGGAGAGGCTGAGGGGTGACCTAATTGAGGTGTACAAAATTGAGGGGGCTAAATAGGGTAGACAGTAAAGACTTGATTCCCCTCAATGAGGGGTCAGTTACCAGGGGGCACAGATTTAAGGTGATTGGTAGAAAGATTAGCGGGGACATGGAGAAAAACTTTTTCACCCAGAGGGTGTTGGGCATCTGGAATTTACAGCCTAAGTCGGTGGTTGAGGCTGAAACGCTCAACACATTTAAAAGGCACTTGGATCTGCATCTGAACCTGTGAGGCTACAGACCAGGGGCTGGAAAGTGGGATTAAAATGAGCAGCTAGTTATTTTTTTATCTTTTTATGGCCGGCACTTACATGATGGGCTGAATGGCCTCTTTCTGCGCCATATCTTTTCAATTGTTCTAGGAAAGGACCCTGTACCCCAGTGAGAGTCAGCACCTTCAGGAGAGGAGGGGTCCTGTACCCCAGTGAGAGTCAGCACCTTCAGGAGAGGAGGGGACCTGTACCCTAGTGAAAGTCAGCACCTTCAGGAGAGGAGGGGACCTGTACCCCAGTGAGAGTCAGCACCTTCAGGAGAGGAGGGGGACCTGTACCCCAGTGAGAGTCAGCACCTTCAGGAGAGGAGAGGGACCTATACCCCAGTGAGAGTCAGCACCTTCAGGAGAGGAGGGGGACCTGTACCCCAGTGAGAGTCAGCACCTTCAGGAGAGGAGGGGGACCTGTACCCCAGTGAGAGTCAGCACCTTCAGGAGAGGAGGGGGACCTGTACCCCAGTGAGAGTCAGCACCTTCAGGAGAGGAGGGGACCTGTACCCCAGTGAGAGTTAGCACCTTCAGGAGAGGAGGGGGACCTGTACCCCAGAGAAAGTCAGCACCTTCAGGAGAGGAGGGGACCTCTACCCCAGTGACAGTCAGCACCTTCAGGGGAGGAGGGGGACCCTATACCCCAGTGAGAGTCAGCACCTTCAGGGGAGGAGGGGGACCCTATACCCCAGTGAGAGTCAGCGCCTTCAGGAGAGGAGGGGGACCTGTACCCAAGTGAGAGTCAGCGCCTTCAGGAGAGGAGGGGGACATGTACCCCAGTGAGAGTCAGTACCTTCAGGGGAGGAGGGGGACCCTATACCCCAGTGAGAGTCAGCGCCTTCAGGAGAGGAGGGGGACCTGTACCCCAGTGAGAGTCAGCGCCTTCAGGAGAGGTGGGGGACCTGTACCCCAGTGAGAGTCAGCACCTTCAGGAGAGGAGGGGGACCTGTACCCCAGTGAGAGTCAGCACCTTCAGGAGAGGAGGGGACCCGTACCCTAGTGAAAGTCAGCACCTTCAGGAGAGGAGGGGACCTGTACCCCAGTGAGAGTCAGCACCTTCAGGAGAGGAGGGGGACCTGTACCCCAGTGAGAGTCAGCACCTTCAGGAGAGGAGAGGGACCTATACCCCAGTGAGAGTCAGCACCTTCAGGAGAGGAGGGGGACCTGTACCCCAGTGAGAGTCAGCACCTTCAGGAGAGGAGGGGGACCTGTACCCCAGTGAGAGTCAGCACCTTCAGGAGAGGAGGGGGACCTGTACCCCAGTGAGAGTCAGCACCTTCAGGAGAGGAGGGGACCTGTACCCCAGTGAGAGTTAGCGCCTTCAGGAGGGGAGGGGGACCTGTACCCCAGAGAGAGTCAGCACCTTCAGGAGAGGAGGGGACCTCTACCCCAGTGACAGTCAGCACCTTCAGGGGAGGAGGGGGACCCTATACCCCAGTGAGAGTCAGCACCTTCAGGGGAGGAGGGGGACCCTATACCCCAGTGAGAGTCAGCGCCTTCAGGAGAGGAGGGGGACCTGTACCCCAGTGAGAGTCAGCGCCTTCAGGAGAGGAGGGGGACCTGTACCCCAGTGAGAGTCAGTACCTTCAGGGGAGGAGGGGGACCCTATACCCCAGTGAGAGTCAGCGCCTTCAGGAGAGGAGGGGGACCTGTACCCCAGTGAGAATCAGCACCTTCAGGAGAGATGGGGGACCGGTACCCCATTGAGAGTCAGCACATTGAGGAGAGGAGGGGGACCTGTACCGCAGTGTGAGTCAGCACCTTCAGGAGAGGAGGGGGACCTGTACCCCAGTGAGAGTCAGCACCTTCAGGAGAGGAGGGGGACCTGTACCCCAGTGAGAGTCAGCACCTTCAGGAGAGGTGGGGGTCCTGTACCCCAGTGAGAGTCAGCACCTTCAGGAGAGGAGGGGGACCTGTACCCCAGTGAGAGTCAGCACCTTCAGGAGAGGTGGGGGTCCTGTACCCCAGTGAGAGTCAGCACCTTCAGGAGAGGAGGGGGACCCTGTACCCCAGTGAGAGTCAGCACCTTCAGGAGAGGAGGGGACCCATACCCCAATGAGAGTCAGCACCTTCAGGAGAGGAGGGGACCCTGTACCCCAGTGAGAGTCAGCACCTTCAGGAGAGGAGGGGGACCTGTACCCCAGTGAGAGTCAGCACCTTCAGGAGAGGAGGGGGACCTGTACCCCAGTGAGAGTCAGCACCTTCAGGAGAGGAGGGGGACCTCTACCCCAATGAGAATCAGCACCTTCAGAGGAGTATCAAATCAGTGGGAGGCATTCAAATGCGAGATTCTACGGGCACAGTGCAGACATGTCCCTACAAAGAAAAATGGTGGGACTGCCAAATCTAGAGCACCCTGGTTATCCAGTAGCATTCAGGCCAAGAAAAAGCAGAATATAAAGCCTATGACAGTTATAAAAACTTAATACTGTAGAAAGCCTTGAAGAGTATTGAAAGTACAGGAGTGAAGGTGAGAAAAGAAATCATGAAAGCAACGATAGGATATGAAAAAATATTGGCAGGGTTTTTATGAATTATTCATCCACAGGATGTGGGTGTCACTGGCTCGCCCCAGCATTTATTGCCCATCCCTAGTTTCCCCTTGAGAAGGTGGTGGTGAGCTGCCTTCTTGAACCGCTGCAGTCCAGTTCCTTTTCAGAGATTGGTCTCAAAACGTTAACTCTGTTTCTCTCTCCGCAGGTGCTGCCAGACCTGCTGAGTTTTTCCAGCATTTTCTGTTTTCATTCTCAATGAGCTCTTTGTCTCCGTCTTCAATAAGGAGTGGGATGATGCAGACATTCGAGTGGAAGGGGAAGACTGCAAAAATATTAGATACGATAAGCATAGTGAGAGAGGAAGCACTGGAGGGAGTGACATCCTCGAAGGTGGATCAATCACCAGGGCCAAATGGATTATATCCCAGGCCATTAATGGAAGCCATGGAGGAAATAGCGGATACTCTGAGAATCATTTTCCAACCCTATCTAGATACAGACGAGGTACCAGAGGATTGGGGGCGGTTGGAGGTGGGGGGAGGGGGATCTGCAAATATTGGAAAACATTGCACCAATATTTAAAAAGCGTGTAAGGGAGGGCCAGAAAATTATAAGCCAGTCAGTCTGACTTCAGTGGTGAGCAACTTATTGGAATTAACTGTGAGAGACAGGATAAGTTTTCACTTAGAAAGGCACGGGTTGATCAGGGACAGTCAGCATGGATTTGTTAGGGGAAGATTGTGTCTTACTTACTTCATAGAATTTTTTGGGAGGAAGTAACAAGGATTGATGAGGGTAGTGCAGTGGATGTTGTCTGCATGGATTTTAGTAAGGCATTTGACAAGGTCCTACACGGCAGACCGGTCAGAAATATGAGATCCTGTAAGATATGGGGAAAGGTGGCAAATTGGATCCAAAAATTGGCTCAGCGACAGGAAACAGGGTAATGGTCGATAGATGTTTTTGCCAATGGAGGGCAGTTTCCTGTGGTGTTCCAGAGGACTCAGCGTTGGAGCCCTTGCTGTTTATCATATATATTAAAGATCTGGACTTAAATGGGGGAGGCATGATTGGGAAATTTGCAGATGACACAAAAATTGGCCGTGTAGTTGATAGTGAAGAGGTTAGCTGTTGTCTCCACAATGATATAAATGGCTTGGTTGAGTGGGCAGAAAAGCGGCAAATGGAATTCAATCTGGAAAAGTGTGAGGTAATGCATTTGGGGAGGGCAAACAAAGCCAGGAAATAGGGAATACACAATAAACGGGAGAATATTGAGAAGGGTTGAGGAAGTGAGAGACCTTGGACTGCATGTCCGCAGGTCCCTGGAGGTGGCAGGACAGGCGGATAAGGTGGTAAAGAAAGCATATGGAATGCTTTCCTTTATTGGACGAGGTATTGAACACAACAGCAGGGATGTAATTCTGGATCTATGTAAAATGCTGCTTAGGCCACATCTGGAATTTTGTGTACAGTTCTGGGCACCACATTACTGGAAGGACATAATTGCTCTGGAAAGAGTACAGAGGAGATTTACAAGAATGCTGTCAGGGCTTGAAAATTGCAGCTATGGGGAAAGATTGGATAGGCTATGGTTGTTTTCCTTACAACAGAGGAGAGGCTGAGGGGTGACCTAATTGAGGTGTACAAAATTGAGGGGGCTAAATAGGGTAGACAGTAAAGACTTGATTCCCCTCAATGAGGGGTCAGTTACCAGGGGGCACAGATTTAAGGTGATTGGTAGAAAGATTAGCGGGGACATGGAGAAAAACTTTTTCACCCAGAGGGTGTTGGGCATCTGGAATTTACAGCCTAAGTCGGTGGTTGAGGCTGAAACGCTCAACACATTTAAAAGGCACTTGGATCTGCATCTGAACCTGTGAGGCTACAGACCAGGGGCTGGAAAGTGGGATTAAAATGAGCAGCTAGTTATTTTTTTATCTTTTTTTGGCCGGCACTTACATGATGGGCTGAATGGCCTCTTTCTGCGCCATATCTTTTCAATTGTTCTAGGAAAGGACCCTGTACCCCAGTGAGAGTCAGCACCTTCAGGAGAGGAGGGGGACCTGTACCCCAGTGAGAGTCAGCACCTTCAGGAGAGGAGGGGGACCTGTACCCCAGTGAGAGTCAGCACCTTCAGGAGAGGAGAGGGACCTATACCCCAGTGAGAGTCAG
This sequence comes from Carcharodon carcharias, assembly GCF_017639515.1. Taxonomy (NCBI): domain Eukaryota; kingdom Metazoa; phylum Chordata; class Chondrichthyes; order Lamniformes; family Lamnidae; genus Carcharodon; species Carcharodon carcharias. The sequence goes on from NC_054502.1 coordinate 6,789,676, forward strand.
CACCTTCAGGAGAGGAGGGGGACCTGTACCCCAGTGAGAGTCAGCACCTTCAGGAGAGGAGGGGGACCTGTACCCCAGTGAGAGTCAGCACCTTCAGGAGAGGAGGGGGACCTGTACCCCAGTGAGAGTCAGCACCTTCAGGAGAGGAGGGGACCTGTACCCCAGTGAGAATTAGCACCTTCAGGAGAGGAGGGGGACCTGTACTCCAGAGAGAGTCAGCACCTTCAGGAGAGGAGGGGACCTCTACCCCAGTGACAGTCAGCACCTTCAGGGGAGGAGGGGGACCCTATACCCCAGTGAGAGTCAGCACCTTCAGGGAAGGAGGGGGACCCTATACCCCAGTGAGAGTCAGCGCCTTCAGGAGAGGAGGGGGACCTGTACCCCAGTGAGAGTCAGCGCCTTCAGGAGAGGAGGGGGACCTGTACCCCAGTGAGAGTCAGTACCTTCAGGGGAGGAGGGGGACCCTATACCCCAGTGAGAGTCAGCACCTTCAGGAGAGGAGGGGGACCTGTACCCCAGTGAGAGTCAGCGCCTTCAGGAGAGGTGGGGGACCTGTACCCCAGTGAGAGTCAGCACCTTCAGGAGAGGAGGGGGACCTGTACCCCAGTGAGAGTCAGCACCTTCAGGAGAGGAGGGGACCCTGTACCCCAGTGAGAGTCAGCACCTTCAGGAGAGGAGGGGGACCTGTACCCCAGTGAGAGTCAGCACCTTCAGGAGAGGAGGGGGTCCTGTACCCCAGTGAGAGTCAGCACCTTCAGGAGAGGAGGGGGACCTGTACCCCAGTGAGAGTCAGCACCTTCAGGAGAGGAGGGGGTCCTGTACCCCAGTGAGAGTCAGCACCTTCAGGAGAGGAGGGGGACCCTGTACCCCAGTGAGAGTCAGCACCTTCAGGAGAGGAGGGGACCCATACCCCAATGAGAGTCAGCACCTTCAGGAGAGGAGGGGACCCTGTACCCCAGTGAGAGTCAGCACCTTCAGGAGAGGAGGGGGACCTGTACCCCAGTGAGAGTCAGCACCTTCAGGAGAGGAGGGGGACCTGTACCCCAGTGAGAGTCAGCACCTTCAGAAGAGGAGGGGGACCTCTTCCCCAATGAGAATCAGCACCTTCAGAGGAGTATCAAATCAGTGGGAGGCATTCAAATGCGAGATTCTACGGGCACAGTGCAGACATGTCCCTACAAAGAAAAATGGTGGGACTGCCAAATCTAGAGCACCCTGGTTATCCAGTAGCATTCAGGTCAAGAAAAAGCAGAATATAAAGCCTATGACAGTTATAAAAACTTAATACTGTAGAAAGCCTTGAAGAGTATTGAAAGTACAGGAGTGAAGGTGAGAAAAGAAATCATGAAAGCAACGATAGGATATGAAAAAATATTGGCAGGGTTTTTATGAATTATTCATCCACAGGATGTGGGTGTCACTGGCTCGCCCCAGCATTTATTGCCCATCCCTAGTTTCCCCTTGAGAAGGTGGTGGTGAGCTGCCTTCTTGAACCGCTGCAGTCCAGTTCCTTTTCAGAGATTGGTCTCAAAACGTTAACTCTGTTTCTCTCTCCGCAGGTGCTGCCAGACCTGCTGAGTTTTTCCAGCATTTTCTGTTTTCATTCTCAATGAGCTCTTTGTCTCCGTCTTCAATAAGGAGTGGGATGATGCAGACATTCGAGTGGAAGGGGAAGACTGCAAAAATATTAGATACGATAAGCATAGTGAGAGAGGAAGCACTGGAGGGAGTGACATCCTCGAAGGTGGATCAATCACCAGGGCCAAATGGATTATATCCCAGGCCATTAATGGAAGCCATGGAGGAAATAGCGGATACTCTGAGAATCATTTTCCAACCCTATCTAGATACAGACGAGGTACCAGAGGATTGGGGGCGGTTGGCGGGGGTGGGGGGAGGGTGGGGATCTGCAAATATTGGAAAACATTGCACCAATATTTAAAAAGCTTGTAAGGGAGAGGCCAGAAAATTATAAGCCAGTCAGTCTGACTTCAGTGGTGAGCAACTTATTGGAATTAACTGTGAGAGACAGGATAAGTTTTCACTTAGAAAGGCACGGGTTGATCAGGGACAGTCAGCATGGATTTGTTAGGGGAAGATTGTGTCTTACTTACTTCATAGAATTTTTTGGGAGGAAGTAACAAGGATTGATGAGGGTAGTGCAGTGGATGTTGTCTGCATGGATTTTAGTAAGGCATTTGACAAGGTCCTACATGGCAGACCGGTCAGAAATATGAGATCCTGTAAGATATGGGGAAAGGTGGCAAATTGGATCCAAAAATTGGCTCAGCGACAGCAAACAGGGTAATGGTCGATAGATGTTTTTGTGAATGGAGGGCAGTTTCCTGTGGTGTTCCAGAGGACTCAGCGTTGGAGCCCTTGCTGTTTATCATATATGTTAAAGATCTGGACTTAAATGGGGGAGGCATGATTGGGAAATTTGCAGATGACACAAAAATTGGCCGTGTAGTTGATAGTGAAGAGGTTAGCTGCTGTCTCCACAATGATATAAATGGTTTGGTTGAGTGGGCAGAAAAGCGGCAAATGGAATTCAATCTGGAAAAGTGTGAGGTAATGCATTTGGGGAGGGCAAACAAAGCCAGGGAATAGGGAATACACAATAAACGGGAGAATATTGAGAAGGGTTGAGGAAGTGAGAGACCTTGGACTGCATGTCCGCAGGTCCCTGGAGGTGGCAGGACAGGCGGATAAGGTGGTAAAGAAAGCATATGGAATGCTTTCCTTTATTGGACGAGGTATTGAACACAACAGCAGGGATGTAATTCTGGATCTATGTAAAATGCTGCTTAGGCCACATCTGGAATTTTGTGTACAGTTCTGGGCACCACATTACTGGAAGGACATAATTGCTCTGGAAAGAGTACAGAGGAGATTTACAAGAATGCTGTCAGGGCTTGAAAATTGCAGCTATGGGGAAAGATTGGATAGGCTATGGTTGTTTTCCTTACAACAGAGGAGAGGCTGAGGGGTGACCTAATTGAGGTGTACAAAATTGAGGGGGCTAAATAGGGTAGACAGTAAAGACTTGATTCCCCTCAATGAGGGGTCAGTTACCAGGGGGCACAGATTTAAGGTGATTGGTAGAAAGATTAGCGGGGACATGGAGAAAAACTTTTTCACCCAGAGGGTGTTGGGCATCTGGAATTTACAGCCTAAGTCGGTGGTTGAGGCTGAAACGCTCAACACATTTAAAAGGCACTTGGATCTGCATCTGAACCTGTGAGGCTACAGACCAGGGGCTGGAAAGTGGGATTAAAATGAGCAGCTAGTTATTTTTTTATCTTTTTATGGCCGGCACTTACATGATGGGCTGAATGGCCTCTTTCTGCGCCATATCTTTTCAATTGTTCTAGGAAAGGACCCTGTACCCCAGTGAGAGTCAGCACCTTCAGGAGAGGAGGGGTCCTGTACCCCAGTGAGAGTCAGCACCTTCAGGAGAGGAGGGGACCTGTACCCCAGTGAGAGTCAGCACCTTCAGGAGAGGAGGGGGACCTGTACCCCAGTGAGAGTCAGCACCTTCAGGAGAGGAGAGGGACCTATACCCCAGTGAGAGTCAGCACCTTCAGGAGAGGAGGGGGACCTGTACCCCAGTGAGAGTCAGCACCTTCAGGAGAGGAGGGGGACCTGTACCCCAGTGAGAGTCAGCACCTTCAGGAGAGGAGGGGGACCTGTACCCCAGTGAGAGTCAGCACCTTCAGGAGAGGAGGGGACCTGTACCCCAGTGAGAGTTAGCACCTTCAGGAGAGGAGGGGGACCTGTACCCCAGAGAGAGTCAGCACCTTCAGGAGAGGAGGGGACCTCTACCCCAGTGACAGTCAGCACCTTCAGGGGAGGAGGGGGACCCTATACCCCAGTGAGAGTCAGCACCTTCAGGGGAGGAGGGGGACCCTATACCCCAGTGAGAGTCAGCGCCTTCAGGAGAGGAGGGGGACCTGTACCCCAGTGAGAGTCAGCGCCTTCAGGAGAGGAGGGGGACCTGTACCCCAGTGAGAGTCAGTACCTTCAGGGGAGGAGGGGGACCCTATACCCCAGTGAGAGTCAGCGCCTTCAGGAGAGGAGGGGGACCTGTACCCCAGTGAGAGTCAGCGCCTTCAGGAGAGGTGGGGGACCTGTACCCCAGTGAGAGTCAGCACCTTCAGGAGAGGAGGGGGACCTGTACCCCAGTGAGAGTCAGCACCTTCAGGAGAGGAGGGGACCCTGTACCCCAGTGAGAGTCAGCACCTTCAGGAGAGGAGGGGGACCTGTACCCCAGTGAGAGTCAGCACCTTCAGGAGAGGAGGGGGTCCTGTACCCCAGTGAGAGTCAGCACCTTCAGGAGAGGAGGGGGACCTGTACCCCAGTAAGAGTCAGCACCTTCAGGAGAGGAGGGGGACCTCTACCCCAATGAGAATCAGCACCTTCAGAGGAGTATCAAATCAGTGGGAGGCATTCAAATGCGAGATTCTACGGGCACAGTGCAGACATGTCCCTACAAAGAAAAATGGTGGGACTGCCAAATCTAGAGCACCCTGGTTATCCAGTAGCATTCAGGCCAAGAAAAAGCAGAATATAAAGCCTATGACAGTTATAAAAACTTAATACTGTAGAAAGCCTTGAAGAGTATTGAAAGTACAGGAGTGAAGGTGAGAAAAGAAATCATGAAAGCAACGATAGGATATGAAAAAATATTGGCAGGGTTTTTATGAATTATTCATCCACAGGATGTGGGTGTCACTGGCTCGCCCCAGCATTTATTGCCCATCCCTAGTTTCCCCTTGAGAAGGTGGTGGTGAGCTGCCTTCTTGAACCGCTGCAGTCCAGTTCCTTTTCAGAGATTGGTCTCAAAACGTTAACTCTGTTTCTCTCTCCGCAGGTGCTGCCAGACCTGCTGAGTTTTTCCAGCATTTTCTGTTTTCATTCTCAATGAGCTCTTTGTCTCCGTCTTCAATAAGGAGTGGGATGATGCAGACATTCGAGTGGAAGGGGAAGACTGCAAAAATATTAGATACGATAAGCATAGTGAGAGAGGAAGCACTGGAGGGAGTGACATCCTCGAAGGTGGATCAATCACCAGGGCCAAATGGATTATATCCCAGGCCATTAATGGAAGCCATGGAGGAAATAGCGGATACTCTGAGAATCATTTTCCAACCCTATCTAGATACAGACGAGGTACCAGAGGATTGGGGGCGGTTGGAGGTGGGGGGAGGGGGATCTGCAAATATTGGAAAACATTGCACCAATATTTAAAAAGCGTGTAAGGGAGGGCCAGAAAATTATAAGCCAGTCAGTCTGACTTCAGTGGTGAGCAACTTATTGGAATTAACTGTGAGAGACAGGATAAGTTTTCACTTAGAAAGGCACGGGTTGATCAGGGACAGTCAGCATGGATTTGTTAGGGGAAGATTGTGTCTTACTTACTTCATAGAATTTTTTGGGAGGAAGTAACAAGGATTGATGAGGGTAGTGCAGTGGATGTTGTCTGCATGGATTTTAGTAAGGCATTTGACAAGGTCCTACATGGCAGACCGGTCAGAAATATGAGATCCTGTAAGATATGGGGAAAGGTGGCAAATTGGATCCAAAAATTGGCTCAGCGACAGCAAACAGGGTAATGGTCGATAGATGTTTTTGTGAATGGAGGGCAGTTTCCTGTGGTGTTCCAGAGGACTCAGCGTTGGAGCCCTTGCTGTTTATCATATATATTAAAGATCTGGACTTAAATGGGGGAGGCATGATTGGGAAATTTGCAGATGACACAAAAATTGGCCGTGTAGTTGATAGTGAAGAGGTTAGCTGCTGTCTCCACAATGATATAAATGGTTTGGTTGAGTGGGCAGAAAAGCGGCAAATGGAATTCAATCTGGAAAAGTGTGAGGTAATGCATTTGGGGAGGGCAAACAAAGCCAGGGAATAGGGAATACACAATAAACGGGAGAATATTGAGAAGGGTTGAGGAAGTGAGAGACTTTGAACTGCATGTCCGCAGGTCCCTGGAGGTGTCAGGACAGGCGGATAAGGTGGTAAAGAAAGCATATGGAATGCTTTCCTTTATTGGACAAGGTATTGAATACAACAGCAGGGATGTAATTCTGGAACTATGTAAAATGCTGCTTAGGCCACATCTGGAATTTTGTGTACAGTTCTGGGCACCACATTACTGGAAGGACATAATTGCTCTGGAAAGAGTACGGAGGAGATTTACAAGAATGCTGTCAGGGCTTGAAAATTGCAGCTATGGGGAAAGATTGGATAGGCTATGGTTGTTTTCCTTACAACAGAGGAGAGGCTGAGGGGTGACCTAATTGAGGTGTACAAAATTGAGGGGGCTAAATAGGGTAGACAGTAAAGACTTGATTCCCCTCAATGGGGGGTCAGTTACCAGGGGGCACAGATTTAAGGTGATTGGTAGAAAGATTAGCGGGGACATGGAGAAAAACTTTTTCACCCAGAGGGTGGTGGGCATCTGGAATTTACAGCCTAAGTCGGTGGTTGAGGCTGAAACACTCAACACATTTAAAAGGCACTTGGATCTGCATCTGAACCTGTGAGGCTACAGACCAGGGGCTGGAAAGTGGGATTAAAATGAGCAGCTAGTTATTTTTTTATCTTTTTATGGCCGGCACTTACATGATGGGCTGAATGGCCTCTTTCTGCGCCATATCTTTTCAATTGTTCTAGGAAAGGACCCTGTACCCCAGTGAGAGTCAGCACCTTCAGGAGAGGAGGGGGACCTGTACCCCAGTGAGAGTCAGCACCTTCAGGAGAGGAGGGGGACCTGTACCCCAGTGAGAGTCAGCACCTTCAGGAGAGGAGGGGGACCTGTACCCCAGTGAGAGTCAGCACCTTCAGGAGAGGAGGGGGACCTGTACCCCAATGAGAGTCAGCACCTTCAGGAGAGGAGGGGGACCCTGTACCCCAGTGAGAGTCAGCGCCTTCAGGAGAGGAGGGGGACCTGTACCCCAGTGAGAGTCAGCACCTTCAGGAGAGGAGGGGACCTCTACCCCAATGAGAATCAGCACCTTCAGAGGAGTATCAAATCAGTAGTAGGCATTCAAATGCGAGATTCTACGGGCACAGTGCAGACATGACCCTACAAAGAAAAATGGTGGGACAGCCAAATCTAGAGCACCCTGGTTATCCAGTAGCATTCAGGCCAAGAAAAAGCAGAATATAAAGCCTATGACAGTTATAAAAACTTAATACTGTAGAAAGCCTTGAAGAGTATTGAAAGTACAGGAGTGAAGGTGAGAAAAGAAATCATGAAAGCAACGATAGGATATGAAAAAATATTGGCAGGGTTTTTATGAATTATTCATCCACAGGATGTGGGTGTCACTGGCTCGCCCAAGCATTTATTGCCCATCCCTAGTTTCCCCTTGAGAAGGTGGTGGTGAGCTGCCTGCTTGAACCGCTGCAGTCCAGTTCCTTTTCAAAGATTGGTCTCAAAACGTTAACTCTGTTTCTCTCTCCGCAGATGCTGCCAGACCTGCTGAGTTTTTCCAGCATTTTCTGTTTTCATTCTCAATGAGCTCTTTGTCTCCGTCTTCAATAAGGAGGGGGATGATGCAGACATTCGAGTGGAAGGGGAAGAGTGCAAAAATATTAGCTACGATAAGCAATGTGAGAGAGGAAGCACTGGAGAGAGTGACATCCTCGAAGGTGGATCAATCACCAGGGCCAAATGGATAATATCCCAGGCCATTAATGGAAGCCATGGAGGAAATAGCGGATACTCTGAGAATCATTTTCCAACCCTATCTAGATACAGACGAGGTACCAGAGGATTGGGGGCGGTTGGCGGGGGGTGGGGGGAGGGTGGGGTTCTGCAAATATTGGAAAACATTGCACCAATATTTAAAAAGCTTGTAAGGGAGAGGCCAGATAATTATAAGCCAGTCAGTCTGACTTCAGTGGTGAGCAACTTATGGGAATTAACTGTGAGAGACAGGATAGGTTTTCACTTAGAAAGGCACGGGTTGATTAGGGACAGTCAGCATGGATTTGTTAGGGGAAGATTGTGTCTTACTAACTTCATAGAATTTTTTGGGAGGAAGTAACAAGGATTGATGAGGGTTGTGCAGTGGATGTTGTCTGCACGGATTTTAGTAAGGCGTTTGACAAGGTCCTACATGGCAGACCGGTCAGAAATATGAGATCCTGTAAGATATGGGGAAAGGTGGCAAATTGGATCCAAAAATTGGCTCAGCGACAGCAAACAGGGTAATGGTCGATAGATGTTTTTGCCAATGGAGGGCAGTTTCCTGTGGTGTTCCAGAGGACTCAGCGTTGGAGCCCTTGCTGTTTATCATATATATTAAAGATCTGGACTTAAATGGGGGAGGCATGATTGGGAAATTTGCAGATGACACAAAAATTGGCCGTGTAGTTGATAGTGAAGAGGTTAGCTGCTGTCTCCACAATGATATTAATGGCTTGGTTGAGTGGGCAGAAAAGCGGCAAATGGAATTCAATCTGGAAACGTGTGAGGTAATGCATTTGGGGAGGGCAAACAAAGCCAGGAAATAGGGAATACACAATAAACGGGAGAATACTGAGAAGGGTTGAGGAAGTGAGAGACCTTGGACTGCATGTCCGCAGGTCCCTGGAGGTGGCAGGACAGGCGGATAAGGTGGTAAAGAAAGCATATGGAATGCTTTCCTGTATTGGACGAGGTATTGAATACAACAGCAGGGATGTAATTCTGGAACTATGTAAAATGCTGCTTAGGCCACATCTGGAATTTTGTGTACAGTTCTAGGCACCACATTACTGGAAGGACATAATTGCTCTGGAAAAAGTACAGAGGAGATTTACAAGAATGCTGTCAGGGCTTGAAAATTGCAGCTATGGGGAAAGATTGGATAGGCTATGGTTGTTTTCCTTAGAACAGAGGAGAGGCTGAGGGGTGACCTAATTGAGGTGTGCAAAATTGAGGGGGCTAAATAGGGTAGACAGTAAAGACTTGATTCCCCTCAATGAGGGGTCAGTTACCAGGGGGCACAGATTTAAGATGATTGGTAGAAGGATCAGAGGGGACATGGAGAAAAACTTTTTCACCCAGGGGGTGGTGGACGTCTGGAATTCACAGCCTGAGTCGGTGGTTGAGGGTGAAACGCTCAACACATTTAAAAGGCACTTGGATCTGCATCTGAACCTGTGAGGCTACAGACCAGGTACTGGAAAGTGGGACTAAAATGAGCAGCTAATTATTTGCTTATCATTTTCTGGCCGGCACATACATGATGGGCTGAATGTCCTCTTTCTGCACCATCACTTTTCAATGGTTCTAGGAAAGGACCCTGTACCCCAGTGAGAGTCGGCACCTTCAGGAGAGGAAGGGGACCTGTACCCCAGTGAGAGTCAGCACCTTCAGGAAAGGAGGGGACCTGTACCCCAGTGAGAGTCAGCACCTTCAGGAGAGGAGGGGGACCTGTACCCCAGTGAGAGTCAGCACCTTCAGGAGAGGAGGGGGACCTGTACCCCAGTGAGAGTCAGCACCTTCAGGAGGGGAGGGGGACCTCTACCCCAGTGAGAGTCAGCACCTTCAGGAGAGGAGGGGGACCTGTACCCCAGTGAGAGTCAGCACCTTCAGGAGAGGAGGGGGACCTGTACCCCAGTGAGAGTCAGCACCTTCAGGAGAGGAGGGGGACCTGTACCCCAGTGAGAGTCAGCACCTTCAGGAGAGGAGGGGGACCTGTACCCCAGTGAGAGTCAGTACCTTCAGGAGAGGAGGGGGACCTCTACCCCAGTGAGAGTCAGCACCTTCAGGAGAGGAGGGGGACCTGTACCCCAGTGAGAGTCAGCACCTTCAGGAGAGGAGGGGGACCTGTACTCCAGTGAGAGTCAGCACCTTCAGGAGAGGAGGGAGACCTGTAGCCCAGTGAGAGTCAGCACCTTCAGGAGAGGAGGGAGACCTGTACCCCAGTGAGAGTCAGCACCTTCAGGAGGGGAGGGAGTCCAGTACCCCAGTGAGAGTCAGCACCTTCAGGAGAGGAGGGGGACCTGTACCCCAGTGAGAGTCAGCACCTTCAGGAGAGGAGGGGACCTGTACCCCAGTGAGAGTCAGCACCTTCAGGAGAGGAGGGGGACCTGTACCCCAGTGAGAGTCAGCGCCTTCAGGAGAGGAGGGGGACCTGTACCCCAGTGAGAGTCAGCACCTTTAGGAGAGGAGGGGGACCTGTACCCCAGTGAAAGTCAGCACCTTCAGGAGAGGAGGGGGACCTGTACCCCAGTGATAGTCAGCACCTTCAGGAGAGGAGGGGGACCTGTACCCCAGTGAGAGTCAGCGCCTTCAGCAGAGGAGGGGGACCTGTACCCCAGTGAGAGTCTGCACCTTCAGGAGAGGAGGGGACCTGTACCCCAGTGAGAGTCAGCACCTTTAGGAGAGGAGGGGGACCTGTACCCCAGTGAGAGTCAGCACCTTCAGGAGAGGAGGGGGACCTGTACCCCAGTGAGAGTCAGCACCTTCAGGAGAGGAGGGGGACCTGTACCCCAGTGAGAGTCAGCACCTTCAGGAGAGGAGGGGGTCCTGTACCCCAGTGAGAGTCAGCACCTTCAGGAGAGGAGGGGGACCTGTACCCCAGTGAGAGTCAGCGCCTTCAGGAGAGGAGGGGGACCTGTACCCCAGTGAGAGTCAGCACCTTTAGGAGAGGAGGGGGACCTGTACCCCAGTGAAAGTCAGCACCTTCAGGAGAGGAGGGGGACCTGTACCCCAGTGATAGTCAGCACCTTCAGGAGAGGAGGGGGACCTGTACCCCAGTGAGAGTCAGCGCCTTCAGCAGAGGAGGGGGACCTGTACCCCAGTGAGAGTCTGCACCTTCAGGAGAGGAGGGGACCTGTACCCCAGTGAGAGTCAGCACCTTTAGGAGAGGAGGGGGACCTGTACCCCAGTGAGAGTCAGCACCTTCAGGAGAGGAGGGGGACCTGTACCCCAGTGAGAGTCAGCACCTTCAGGAGAGGAGGGGGACCTGTACCCCAGTGAGAGTCAGCACCTTCAGGAGAGGAGGGGGACCTGTACCCCAGTGATAGTCAGCACCTTCAGGAGAGGAGGGGGACCTGTACCCCAGAGAGAGTCAGCGCCTTCAGGAGAGGAGGGGGACCTGTACCCCAGTGAGAGTCAGCACCTTTAGGAGAGGAGGCGGACCTGTACCCCAGTGAGAGTCAGCACCTTCAGGAGAGGAGGGGGACCTGTACCCCAGTGAGAGTCAGCACCTTCAGGAGAGGAGGGGGACCTGTACCCCAGTGAGAGTCAGCACCTTTAGGAGAGGAGGGGGACCTGTACCCCAGTGAGATTCAGCACCTTCAGGAGAGGAGGGGACCTGTACCCCAGTGAGAGTCAGCACCTTTAGGAGAGGAGGGGGACCTGTATCCCAGTGAGATTCAGCACCTTCAGGAGAGGAGGGGACCTGTACCCCAGTGAGAGTCAGCACCTTCAGGAGAGGAGGGGGACCTGTATCCCAGTGAGATTCAGCACCTTCAGGAGAGGAGGGCGACCTGTACCCCAGTGAGAGTCAGCACCTTCAGGAGAGGAGGGGGACCTGTACCCCAGTGAAAGTCAGCACCTTCAGGAGAGGAGGGGGACCTGTACCCCAGTGAGAGTCAGCACCTTCAGGAGAGGAGGGGGACCTGTACCCCAGTGAGAGTCAGCACCTTTAGGAGAGGAGGGGGACCTGTACCCCAGTGAGAGTCAGCACCTTCAGGAGAGGAGGGAGACCTGTACCCCAGTGAGAGTCAGCACCTTTAGGAGAGGAGGGGGACCTGTACCCCAGTGAGAGTCAGCACCTTCAGGAGAGGAGGGGACCTGTACCCCAGTGAGAGTCAGCACCTTCAGGAGAGGAGGGGGACCTGTATCCCAGTGAGAGTCAGCACCTTCAAGAGAGGAGGGGACCTGTACCCCAGTG